>NW_024963502.1:12001-25508 GCF_019238085.1 Lagopus leucura | reverse complement strand
AACCGCCGGAGCCCTTGTGGACGTGCGAGGCGCTCGGGGCTCCGGAGGGATGGACGGGGGGGGGACGACAGAGAAGTCGAGGCGGGCAGCGGGGCCGGGGAGGGGCGGGGGGTCTGGCGGGTGGCGGCTGTGAGCCCTGACCGTGCCCTCTGCCCGCAGCGTTCTTCCTCTACGGTTATATATTTGAGTGCCACTACCTGAACGGCACCGAGCAGGTCAGGATTCTGGAGAGGCACGTCTACAACCGGCAGCAGTTAATGCACTTCGACAGCGAAGTGGGGAAATATGTGGCTGATTCACCGCTGGGAGAGCGCCAGGCTGAATACTTCAACAACAACACTGAGTATCTGGAGTACACACGGGGTGCAGTGGACACGGTCTGCCGGTACAACTACGAGGTGTTTGAGCCCTTCACGGTGCAGAGGAGCGGTGAGTGCCGCGGGGCACAGCGCGGACGGCCGGGCACGCGCCGCGCTCTGGCGGTCGGTCGGCAGCGATCCCCTCGTGCCCCGCAGTGGAGCCCAAGGTGCGGGTGTCGGCGCTGCAGTCGGGCTCCCTGCCCGAAACGGACCGCCTGGCGTGCTACGTGACGGGCTTCTACCCGCCGGAGGTCGAGGTGAAGTGGCTCGTGAACGGGCGCGAGGAGACGGAGCGCGTGGTGTCCACGGACGTGATGCAGAACGGGGACTGGACGTACCAGGTGCTGGTGGTGCTGGAGACCGTCCCGCGGAGCGGGGACAGCTACGTGTGCCGGGTGGAGCACGGCAGCCTGCGGCAACCCGTCAGCCAGCCTTGGGGTAAGGCCCCGGGCCCCGGCCCCGCCGCGGGGGGAGCGGGAGCGTGAGCGTGAGCGGGAGCGCGGCCCCCGGCGCTGAGCCCCCGCCTTGGTCCCCGCAGAGCCGCCGTCGGACGCGGGCAGGAGCAAGCTGCTGACGGGCGTGGGGGGCTTCGTGCTGGGGCTCGTCTTCCTGGCGCTGGGGCTCGTCGTGTTCCTGCGCGGTCAGAAAGGTGAGCGCTGGGAGCGGGGCTGCGCTGGGGGGGGGCGGGGGTCTGCGGCCGCGCTGACGTCGTCTCGCTGTGTTTCAGGGCGCCCCGTCGCCGCCGCTCCAGGTAACGTCCCGCCCCGTCCCGTCCCGTTCCCCTTCCCGTTCCCGAGCCCGGCGCGGGACTCAGCTCTGCCCGTCTCTCCCCGCAGAGATGCTGAATTAGCTGCTGCCCCGCCGAGCCGCTCCACCCGCACCCCCCGCATCCCCGGCCGTCTCCTCGGCTCTCCTTCGGTCGGCCCTCCCCCCGTGCCGCCCGTCTGCCAACGCATCGCCCGCTCTGTGCCCACCCCGAGAAGAAGTCGCTCAGACGGCGCCCCGCTGTCTGCACATCCTTGGGGTCCTTCTGTTGTGCGACAGCAGGGGAAGGGAGCGGGCGGTCTGTGCTCTTCCATTCCCTTCAGTACCAGGTGGTGGTTCGGGTTCTTTAACCAAATATATTCTTTTATTGCATAAAATCACCAGAAGGAATCGGTCTGTTGAATTTGTAGGAGTGGTGGAGAGCGACAAAAATGCTACCTGTGAGCAGACATCGTTAAAAGTCGTTACCTGTGAATTTACCTCTATACCCGTGCAGTGACGCAGAAGGGAAAATACAAAACATAAATAATTTGCCGATTTATTCATCGATTTTAGGGTCCCTAAAATTGGGCTCACGGCGCTCCGAGTATTTCCTTATGGGGAAAAACGGGTGAAAATGAATTTTCCCCCCCAAAATCTGTTGCTGCATCGCGCAGGGGTGAAGGTCATTGCAAGCAGCGCACGGATAGCCCCCAGAATTGGGATTTCAGCGGTCATCAAGAGTCAGACGGTGCAAAAAAATGTTAATTGGGGTCAAAGCTCCGCCCGGGATTTGCTTTGGGGCGCGCAGCCCCATAGGCGGCACTGTCGGACCTGGGCTGGAGGAGCGCATTGCCCTCCTGCTGCTGCTGAGCGCAGCTGAAAGCGGAGCTCTTCGCTTTCGGTTCCTCCTTTTGCATCGCTTGTTCGGGTCCGGGAGCCGCTCAGGTGCTGATGCAGAAGTTCTTCCTCGGGTTTTGCAACGCGGGTTTGGTGCAAACCCAATTCCTGTGCGCGCTGCAGTGGGAGGAGCTGAGCCCGAAGTCCCCCAGGTACGCGCAGAGACCATCGCCTTGCACCTGGAACCTGGATGGGGTGATGGGCAGACGGACAGACAGACAGACAGACGGACAGAGAGACACACAGACCCCAGGTTGGGGGGAGGAATCGCAGTGGTGAAATCAGACAAAAATGATTAATTAAACAGGGAATCTCCTTTCCTGCGCCACTTCTGCTCAGTTAATTCCTATGACTCGGTGCGAAGCACCTTCCCCTCATTTTCTCACCCCACAAACCACCACCCACACTCCCAAATCCACATTTCAGGGCTGGAGAAGCTGCAGCCTCCAAGGCAAGGATGGGAACTCACGGGTGAGAGGAAGGCAAGCGGGTCATCCATTGCCACGGATGCTCTTCGCCTTCCCGTGAGAGGCCAACCCAGTGGGGGGAGCTGCCTTTGTGTCTCATTGTGAAGCTCTGGGAAAGAGGAGAGACAACAGATCACGGGGCTCTGGGACGTTCCCTGCATGCAGAACCCTTTCAGTCAATAATCCCAGTGCCCAATCCGTTACCAAAGCTCACGGTCGTTAAGGCAGAGTGGTGACTTCATAGATTTATAGACATACATCTCTTTTTTTCCTTGGATTTTAAGGAGTAGACCCAACCTACCCTTAAGAAACCCATTATCCACCTCCTCACCCCAGAATCAGAAAGGAAACACTGAAAGAGCAGCCAAGGAGCCCTGAAGTGGACAAAATACACGGGTGGCTCATTTGTGTGCCCCTCACCAAGTCCTCAGCGCTGTCAAACACAGCCAAGGAAGCACCAAGAGCAGAGCAGTTGTTCCGGCTGGCCGTCCAATCGCTCTCATCCTCAGAAAAGTAATAGCATTTCCCTCTGAATCCGACCCAGTCGAAGGGACACTGAGCACAGGGCTGGGGATGGGGCTGGAACGCCTGCACTGCCACGGACAGAGCAACGTGGGATGAGAAACGTGGGAGCTGCACCTTCAAAACTGCAGGCTTTGAGGATTTCCACCCCAGCGGTGCCTGAAGGTGGAGTTATTCATCATTAATAGGAGAGGAAAGAGTTCTTTTGGTCCTACAGACCGCTTGGCTTGGCGAGACTCACGCCAGCACCTCTAACTGCTTGCTTAGCGTGCTATAGTTGCACCTATAACCAGCAGAGAAACGGCCCATTTTGCTCAAAAATAATCCAATTTTGGGCAAGGCCAGGTGCAAAGAGGCCACAGAGATGGGGTTGGTCCTCTGGAGGAAGGTTTTTCTGCCTGCTGTGATGCCCTGCACTCACAGGGCACAGCCCATCAGCCACGGCTGCGGGGCCACAGCCCTATGGCCGTGTATCCTGAGGGCACAGACCCCAGTGTGGGACGCCTACAGAGACCCAAAGGGTTTTCTTTGCTCTTCGGAGCCCTCAACACTCACCTGCAAAGGCAACAGCAGTGATGAGCAGCACTGTGAACACAGCTGCAATCGTGAGCTGGAAGGAAATGCACTCCCTGTGGCTGGGACCTATGGGAGAAGAGACCTCCAGTGCATTGCTGGATCAACAACGCATCCCAGGTGTGAGCAGGAGACCCCAAAATGGTTTTTTTTTTTTCCCCAAGCAGTGCCTCAGTGAGGATTAATTGTAATTAATTACAACAAAATCATCACAGAATCGCATCAATAACAACAGAACTCTTCCAAAGCCTGGCTGCTCACAGCAAAAAGTCCACCTGCTGCTCAACAGCCGGCAGAAAATTTCCCCTTGGGGGAAGTGCTGTGAGAAATGGGACTCGTTTTCTTCCCCCCCCCCCCCCCCACATCCCTCCCCTTTGTTCTCAAATTAAATGATTAATTAATAAAATAATAACAATAACAAAGAGGTGCCTTTGGGTCGTGGCTCTGCTGTTACCTTCCCTCCTGCTCCGTTCCGTGCCCCCAAAGTTGGGATGCTCCCTCATTTCCTCCATTCTGGGGCTTCCACTTCACCTGCAAACCAAAACTCGCATCCATCAGCAGCGCCTCAAAAGCAGAGACCCACAAGGATGTATTTCTGGGCGCTAACACTCATCGCAGCAACCCAAAGGAAAAGCAATTCCTCCCTCTGGGGCAACGATCGCCCAAATGAGGATGGAAAGGAGGAGTCCCAGCACTGCCAGGGATTGGCAATGAGAGAGAACTGAAATTAAATGCAATGCCACATGAGGAAAAAAAAACCCTTCCTCATAAAAATGAACAAGAGGAGCCACATCAGCCCCAATTTATGGGGAAAATCAGAGCTTTCCCCCATGCAATCGCACCACCTCCCACTGCCACTCATCACAACCACATGCACTTAAATACCCCCCTCCCCCTTGCAGTGGAATTGTCCCCCACACCTCAAAGCCAGGCTCAGCAAAAAGATACACCCCAAACCCCCCCACAGCCCCCAAACCCATTGCCTGTGTCCGTCCGATGCTGAATGCAGACAGAAATGTGGTGCATGGTCACAAAATGGGCTTTTTCAGGGGGGATTTCCACGTGGATGCAGCAGGGCAGATGGGGAAGGGGCGAGGGGAGATGCCCACCAGCAGAGTTCCCATGCAGGACGCAGCAGTTTTGCTGCCAGCATCAGGAAGCAGCTTCCCCTCCTTTCCCCGCTGGGAAATCACTCATCTTCAATGCTTTTTAATGCCTCTCACCCACGTTTTGCTCAGATCTTCCAAGCTTTCCATCCCCTCACGGGTAACTTCTCCCTCCATGAGAACCAGTGGGACCTTCCTGCCTGCAAAGCAGCCGCTCAGCTCCTTCTGCAGCCCTTTTTCCTGCAGACCCCGTGCAGAACCGCACACGTCTCCATCCTTTCCTCCATCGGCAAGGAATGGAGTTGCCAAAGGCCACGACCAGAAATGTGCAAAGGAAGAGGTGCCAAAGTCTGGGGAGCAACGAATCCGTCCCCAGAATGGTGTTCCCATGGGGTAACTGAGGAGGATTGGAGATGATGTCCAACAAAGCAATGATTCAGCAATGAAACTATCACAGAAAGCAGGGGAGAAAAGCGATTGTGGCAGCGAAGACACACAAAGGAGAAGGGCTTCTCACTGCCTGGACGCAGTGCTGTTGGTTAACACCTTTTTTCTTCATCATCTTTGCACTTTTTTGCTTGCACGCTACGGTCAGGATGAGGCAGAGCCCCGACGGGGCCCTTTCACACCTTTTATTTTTAGCACACAGAAGCACAGCGGACATCTTAGCGTGGAAGAGAAAGGACAGCAAAGAAATTAAAAGCATTCATTAATAGACAGCGGTAATTAAAAGTCAAACCCATCCCTTCAGCACTCAAACTGCCGAGCCGTCGGCTGGGGAGGAATCACCAAACATTGCCTTTCTCCCCCGCCCTGATTACCAGCCAATGCACTCTGACCCCTAAAAAGCCTCGATTTGGGGTCTTTGATTTTTACTGTTTTTTTTAGGCTTTTATTATCAGTGATTTTTCAGTTTCTCACTGCTCGCCCCATAGCTCAGCACCGCGTCGCTCCCTGCTGAACCCGGAGGTGTTTCCACCCCTCAGAGCAGCAACGTGAGGCATCGGCCATCGTGCCCCAAAGGAAAGGCTGCAGGGTACCTCTACCCATGTTTGTGGGGTTTGTGTTTTGTTCTGTTGTCATTTAAAAGCAAAAACCAAGACAACAAAGCCCAGCCAACGCCATTTCCTGGCAGTGGACGCAGGCGCAGGCGGGTTGGTGGCAAAGCAAGAAGTTGCTGCGGGACTTTGTCATTTTGGGGCCGTTCTCGTGAGCTTCTGAGCCATGGATGAGGAAATTACTTATGCTGATTTAAGGCAGCATGCAGGCTGTTTGTCTCCTGCAAAGCAGCAGCACGGTAAGGGATGCTCTGTGTGGTGGGCGCTCACTGCAGGCTTGGTTTGGGGGTTTGTGTTTCTCTCTGTTACTCTGAGCAGCACCAGAAATGTTGGTTGGTTTCTGGGTTGATCCTCGCTTGTATAGAGGAGAAAAGGCAGGGATGGGGGAGAAGGAAGGCTGAGAATGGGCAGAGCTGTGATGGTTTTGAGCAAAAATCAGCCCATATCGGGAAACCCAATGTGAGAAAATGGAAGACAGCGCACGAAGTGGTGGCAAATGCATCCTGGATCCATGTGGCACGGGGGCTGCAGAGGTCACAGCCCTCCCAGCCTCCAGCTGCCCCACACCGGGCTTGGTTCACAGGGCCTGGGGGCTGCTCAGCTTCCACCCCATGCTCTATGGGACCTGCAGGGCCTCCATCACCTCCAAAACACACGTGGAGGGGATGTCCCTGTGCCCATCCGACCTCCAGTGGGAGCCCAGCCCACGTGCTCTGCTGCTGTCACCCCTCTGTGCCACCTCCTTCCCAGCTGGGAACCACTGGGAGAAACAGGGAAGGGTCTGGGGACCCCAGAACTGGACGAAAATGAGCAGGCATCAACTTCTGCTCATACACAGCATGGGAACCAATGGGAAGGGTCTGGGGTCCCCAAATTGTGGAGGAAACAAAGCAGCCATCAACTTCTGTTACAGGCTGGTGGAGGGGCTCTTTCACAGAGCAATTATTTTTTTGTAAATTTAAAAGGTTTTTCAAAATGCCTGCTTTATGTAAGTGTGGGCTCTTCCAGCTCGGTGGCTCTTCCAGAAGGTCGGTGTGCTGGGGCTGCTGCTGCTGCTGCTGCTGCTGGTGGGGCTCAGCGTGTGGGGTGAGTGACCAGATCCCAACCACATCCACTGCACAGGAAAGCAAAGCCCTTCCTGAGCAGAAAACACGTTCTTTCAGCCCAAAGTGAGGCTGGGGCTTTGCACTGGGGTTTGGGTGATCATCCAACATTCCCAAAGCAAAACTCAATGAGAGGAACTCCCTTCTGCAAGAGACTCTCTGTTCTGAAACCAAGGGGGAGGCAGGGGGGGATAGAAGCAATACACATCATGTCCAATCTTATACAACATGTGGTTTTAGATGGCTGAACTGATTTCAATCAGAACCACAAAGGCTTTGCACAGGAGCTCAAGGATTCAAACCCAACCCTGCGTGGTTTCCATGGGGTTGTCCCCCATAGGGCTGCATCTCACACCAGTTTGTGCCCAAAAGTCTTTCAGAAAACAACTCCACCCCCAAGCACTGCCCAGCACTGCCCTGAGACCAGCGGGACCAGGGGGATGCAGCTGAGTGGGAACGCCTCCATTGAGCAGTTCTTCTGCCAATCCACACCGAACAGCTCTGCAGGTAATGCCCTTCCCAAGGAAATCCTCCTGGGTGGGATTTCTCCCACCTGAAGATGCTCACAGCTCTTTCTCTCCAGCCCCTGCTGCCTGCCTGCTCTGTCCCCAGTTCTGGAGGCTTTTAGGGGACCAATGCTACAGGCTTTCCATGAGAAAGGGGAACTGGACACAAGCTAAAAGGGAGTGTGAAAATCTGCAGTCTCAGCTGGTGGTGCTCCGGAAGAAGGCAGAGAAGGTAAAGATAGAGCAGAGAACTGGAAGGGACCTGAAAATGTGTGGGTTTGGTGGATTTTGTGGGAGAAAACTGTTGTGGAATGACTGGGTGGCAGCAGGAGGGCCCGTGGTTCCAAACCCAAATGAGGCTGAAGCATCACTGTATGGATTGGGGTCAGGATCGGGACCTTTATGGGTAGAGATCAGGATGTGAAGGTTGCACACGTTGGGGTTGGGGTCAGGCCCATTGGGGTTGGGCACACTGTGGTTTGAGTTAAGGACATCAGGGTTCAGGTCAGGGGTGGGCACATGGGGGTTGTGTCCCCCTCCCACCCTTCAGACAGGATGGAGGATGGAAGCAGAGCTCAGGTGGTCCCAGCAGTGCCACCACCTCGGGATTGAGGCCATTCCCACCATGGAGCCACCTGCAGAGCCAGGCAGCGTTCCAAGCACGGCTGCTGTCTGAGTCCCATCTGCTGGGGTCCAACTGCGCCGACTTGGCGGCTCTGCACCCCACGAGCCCCTTGCAGAGGGATTTTGGTGCCATTTCCCAGGATAACCTCAAGGAGATTGCAGGTGCAGTGAATCAACCGGTGTGGATTGGATTGGAAGTGTCCAAAAATCAATGGAAATGGGTGGACAACTCCTCCTTCAACACCACAGAGTGAGTATTTCTGCAACCACTGCCTGCCTCCTTCAAGCCAGGTGTTTTGGGTGCAAACAGCCTTATTTTGTAGGTTTGGCAATCTTGCATCGATGGAGAATCACTGCAGGACCTTCAAGAACACAGAAGTGGAGGACGATGCCTGTAATGGTGAACATGAATGGATCTGCCAGAAAGAACCTTTGCATCTCCATCCATAAAGTGTAGGAGGCAGAGGGCAGTGCAGCCCCCCTCCCCAATGTGTGCCCACCCCAAAAGCCCCAGTCGTTGGGGTGAAGCTCTGCAATACGGCTCTGCAAGGAATTTGGGGTGTGCAGACCCCAGCACTGCCAGGCACTGGGGGACATCGCTGTGTGCGCTCATGCAATCAGCTCCTAACCCTGTGTTGTTTCCTTCAATAAAAAAATACTGGGTTGGCTGTCGAGCAGAACGCATCTGTTTGCCCCATTCCCGCTGTGCTTCGTTTCCCTTGGCTTCCTGCAATAGGAAATCCATCTTAGAGGGGATGGGGATGCAGCCAGGCTCACAGAGGTGACCCTGGGGGAGCAGTGCCAGATTTGGGGTGAGACTGACGGCAGTGACCACAGAATCACTCATTTCTCTGTTCTTGGTGTACATGGGAGGGGGTTCAGCAAAAGCACTGCCTTGGATTTCTGGAGGGCCATCCCAAAATTTGGGAGAATCCCTTGGGAGGCACTCCTGAATGGCAACTGTGGCACAGAGTAGGGTGAAATTGGGCCATTGAGATGCAGAGAGCTGAAAAGTGGAATTTATCCATTGTTTTTTATGTTCCATCCTGCAGATGCAAGGGGAATGGGATGAACCATGATGGGGTGATGCCCTTGGGTTGATGGGGAAGGTTGAGCACAGCCTGGTTCAGTGCACAACATTCGTGCCCCAAGATGTAGGACTGGGGCTTTGCTTGGGGAGCCTGTCAAGAGTCTGAAATCCCCCATTCTATAACAAAATAGAGGCATAGTCCTCACAGGGATGCTCATCGGCACCCCCATATCACTGCCACCAGCAGCAGCAGGACGAGGACCTCCAGCACTGCCCGGGAATGATGAGCAGCCGCATGTGGGGGCTTTTCCTTCTCACCCATTTGATCTGGATCTCTGGTGGAACAGAGAACAGATGTGGTTTTGCTCTTTTTTCATCCTTTTTGCCTTTTTTTTTGCTGGTTACCTCACATTACTCCATCAGTGTCTGTTTCCTTCATCTCTTGTGTCTCAGGAATGTTCTGTTGGACTCCTTTTCCCACAGCAGACATTGAAATGTTGGACCCATGCTGCTGTCTGCCTGTGCTGCCCATTCAGCCCTCAGAAATGAAACCAGCAGGCAGGAAGTGAATTCTAAAAGCGCGCAGGCTTTGTTCACACTGCAACCACAACCCTTCCCCTCCCCCTACAGAAATGGTTCACCTTTTGTGCAAGGAAAGCAGCAGTTTTGGGACGGCTCTCTGGAGGGAGAAGTTACCCGTGAGGGGATGGAAAGCTTGGGCTGAGTTGGAAGATCTGAGCAAAACGTGGGTGAGAGGCATTAAAAAGCATTGAAAAGGAGTGATTTCCCAGCAGGGAAAGGAGGGGAAGCTGCTTCCTGATGCTGGCAGCAAAACTGCTGCGTCCTGCATGAGAACTCTGCTGGTGGGCATCTCCCCTCGCCCCTTCCCCATCTGCCCTGCTGCATCCACGTGGCTTGCTACCACCATGTCATCCTCTGTGTGATCACAAGAACTTGGTTTGGAGAAGAGCAGGCACCAGGGTGACCTCAGTGTGAATGCATGGGGAAAATTACATGGCTTCAAGTGCAAGAAGATTTTAGGATAAAACTGACCATTACTACATGAGAGGCTGCAAGCTGGGATCACACCCTATGAGTGCATCAAGTGTGGGAAGTGCTTTGGGTTCTTGCAGCTGCTCCAAGCTGTAATCCTGCGCCACCAGCCCTTAGGGATCGCTCAGGCAGAACTTCTGGGCCCTGTAACCTGTGGGATACTGGAGAAATTGGGATAAATGCTCATACAGTGCACCCCACGGCTTCCTCCTGTTCTATGGCAATGCTTCTCCTGCATCCATGTTCCTGGTGAATGTAGAGCCCCAGGGTGGTGCACAAAGCTGCAATGGGATGTTGGTGTTCAAAGTTCTCCAGTTGTTTTCCTCATCGCGAAAGGGGCAAAGCTCCTCAAACTAAATTACTGCACCCTGGAGCTGAGCAGAGGTCGAAGCTGGGCAAAGGTAGGAGAAGCAGGGCACAGCCACACACTTTCCTGCAGCTCAGGTGAGGGATTTCTGTCTCCATGGGGCTCCTTGTAGGGGAAATCCTTCTGGGGTCACCTGTGAGGAGCAGCCTGTGAGGAGCACTGGCACCACGCAGGGCAGTGGTGGCTGTGCTCATGGAACTCATGTTTGAGCAACCCTTAACCCTTCTCCCCTGGTGGCTGTAACCCTCTGGGTCCTTATCTTCTCCTACAGCTTCTTCCTGCATGTTCCTCCGGAACTTTTTCCCCACCTTCTTTCCAAATTTTCTTCCCCATCTTCTCCACCGCCTCCTTCTGCTTCTCCTTCTCCCCACTCCTTCCCTCATCTCCAACCCCGACCTCCTTCCCCTATCCTCTTCTCCCATCTTTTACCCATTTTTTACACATCTTCTACCCCAACTCTTGCATCACCTCCTTCTTTTCTTCCTCTCCCTCCTTTCCCCAACTCCTTCTCCCCTCCTTTTCTCCAGCACAGATGCATTCCGTATTGGGCTGCAACCACCCCACTTCTGCCCTCCCCTGGAGGACCCTCCTGCCTCTCATGGCTCTGCACCTCCTCCGCCCAGGATCAGGTAGGGGTCCTGTGGGGCTGCTGTGCCTGCCAGAGGTGTTGCTGTGAGGTGGGGGAGCAGCTGTGGGGCAGGGAGGATCCAAGCCCAGCACCCATATACACTTGGGTTTTACTTTCACTTTGGTTTCACTTTCACTTCAGTTGTTCCATGAAACGTGTCATTTTGGGTAGAATTTCTGTCTCTTCTTCACCTCTCACCCCCAGCAATCCTTCCCCACTCCCTCCTGCTGCCTCTCCAGCTGTTTTATATGCGATGCAGCACACACCAACTCACCCTGTGCCGCTCCATGCCCCCACATTCACACAGCCACCATCTCACCGTCTCTCCCTGCCCTTCTCATTGCCCAGCCCAGCTCAGGGTGGTGGCACCGAGCGCCCATGTCACTGCCATCGTGGGACAGGACGTTGTGCTACGCTGCCAGTTGTCCCCTTGCAAGGATGCTTGGAGCTCAGACATCAGATGGATCCAGCACCGGTCCTCTGGTTTAGTGCACCACTACCAAAGTGGACAGGACCTGGAGCAGATGGAGGAATATAAAGGGAGGACAGAACTGCTCAGGGATGGTCTCTTTGATGGAAACCTGGAACTGCGCATCACTGCTGTGAGATCTTCTGACAGTGGCTCCTACAGCTGTGCTGTGCAAGATGGTGATAATTACGCAGACGCTGTGGTGAACCTGGAGGTGTCAGGTCAGTGGCTGGGGTGATGCCTCCAGGTGTCGCTGGGTTCGTGTGTCCCACCTGAACTCTGTCCATCCTCATCCTCACATCCATGCATGGAGAGCTGAAGGACAGCAGCCTTCGAAAGAGGTCGGGGCTGAGTTGCTCGATGAGATGCTGGAGTTGGAGTGGGCACACGGCGCGATTTAGGAATGGATCTGAATGGATGAGGTGGTTGGGTTGGGTTTCTGGGATGGGTTTCTCCATGTCTCAGAGGCAGTGGGCACAGGATACTGAGCAGCTCCTCCACCTGTGCCAAGCTGGGCATGCGGCCATTGTGTGTCACTGCTCCCTGGCTGCTGCCCCTTCAGGTTCTGTGAATTCAAGAAACCCAAGTCTTGCTTTTCCACATACGGCAATGGAAAAGGAACCCTTTTCCTGATGCTTTTTTCAGATCCCTTTTCCCAAATCGTCCATCCCTGGAAGGTGGCTCTGGCTGTGGTCATCACACTTCTCGTTGGGTTATTTATCATCATCATTGCTTTTCTCCTCAGAAAGCAAGGTGAGCTGAGAGCAGAGGGGATGTTGTGCAGGGAGGTGTTGTGCAGGGACAGGGATGGTCGGGGTGGTGCTGAGCTCTGCTCCATGGAGGTACACAGGAGGAGGAAGGGAGATTTCTCCTGGGATTTCCAGCGCTCATTAAATAACGTTTGCCTTTCTTTTCGGGAATGAAGGAAGCGAAAAAGGAAAGGGGTGTGGGTGGGAAGATAGCAATGTGGCTGGGTCGTGGGCCAGGTGGAAAGCTCCAGGCCATCTTGAGACGTTCACACAAACCAAGCTGCCCTGCTGACCACCTCTTCCTCCGCTTTGTTTTCCAGTGGCACAGAGCAGAAAGTTGAGTGAGTCCTTCCAGCCCCTTACACCACCAAAATCCCTTTAATGGAACTGATAGAAGACTGCAGACTGGGTTCATGCGATGGTTTGGGGCTGTGGGATGTGTTGGTGTTGTGGGATGTATTGGGGCTACGAGATGTGTCGATCCTGATTGATCCACATGCAAAACTCTTGCCCAATTTCCTTCATATTGGCTTAATTGCTTCCCAGTGGTAATTGGCCACGTCCCAGAATAAAGATTTGGGGTATTGGCATGGGAGCAGCCAGGGGATGAGAAGGTCCTCTGACCATGCATTTCTTTTGCTTCTATTTTGCAGAGAGAAAAGATGCAGAGTTGGGTAAGTGTCCTTCCCTAAAGTGAGGGAATTCAAGGTCGCCCCTTGGCATTAGCCCTGGGATGAGCAGCTGCCCCTCTTACCCCTCTGCACTGCTCTTCTCTTTCTTTTCCAGCAAAACTAATTTCCCTTCCCATTACTTTTTTTTTTTTTTTTTTTTTTTTTTTAATGTTTTGGGAGCTGTGGGATGAGATGTTCCTTCCATAACGCATTATTTCTGCTTTTCCTTTGCAGAGAAAAGCCATGCAATGTTGGGTGAGTCCCCCTCCTCAAACCAGAGATTTGGGGTCTTCCCATAGGTTCAGCCATGGGATGATAACCTGACCCTTCTCATCATGCATTTCAATCTTGTTTCATTGCAGAGCTACTAGCTGAAAAACAAAGTAAGTCCTCCCTCCAACATTAAATAAAAGATGGGGTCTTCATTTGGGAGCTGTGGGATGAGATGTTCCTTCCATAACGCATTATTTCTGCTTTTCCTTTGCAGACAGAAGCATGCAATATTGGGTGAGTCTCCCTCCTCAAACCAGAGATTTGGGGTCTTCCCATAGGTTCAGCCATGGGATGATAATCTGACC
>NW_024963502.1:7166-11991 GCF_019238085.1 Lagopus leucura | reverse complement strand
AGAACTGCTTTGGGTGTTAACACCGTTCTCTTTTGTAAAATAATAAAGGATACCTGTATGGTACTCAATCATTGACTGCTGTCAGTTATTGGGGGTTTGGATCCACAGAACAGGCTGAGCCTTCATCCTGGCACCAAAGCAACGTGGGCTCTATGGGGTAACAAGCCGACCCTCCTCACCATGCGTGGCTTTCCCAGCAGAACAAGGCTCCCTACAGGAAGAAAACACAGTAATGGACAAAAAATACACAAAAGCGAGAAAGAATACTTAAAAAACACAATTAGAGTAATGATAATAACTTTAAAAATCCATGCAAACCCTTCTTATGGGAAGAGCACCAACGACAGCCCTTTGCACTGCATCGCAGTGCTATGAGAACAGCTCTGCGTTTTAGAACTGACCCCGCGAGCCCCACAGCAGGGGGGTCTCTCCTCCACAACGACCCCCATCACTCACACCGGATGCCCGAAGAAACAACGGCCCCAAAGGCTCCTCCTGGTGCTGCAGCCGCGTGCACTCCTCATTCCGCCCCATTCCCCCAACAGCAGCTCACGGCCCCGACGGGCGGAGCCGAACGAGGTCGGAGCCTAAAATGGCCCCAGCTCCTTACACCGCCCACCGTCCCGCCCCCAATGGGGGCGAGGCCAAGGAGAGGGGTTGGAAACATCAACGCCCTTTGATATCAACGCCCACCGGACCCGAGGCCGCGTTTACACCGCGCTGCTCCCCGCTGGGGTTGGGGAGCGCGTCGTGCTTTGCCCCCCCCAGCCCCCTCCCCACCTCCCATAGGGGCTGGGATGGACCTCCCCCCCCAATGGGGGGGTTGGTGTGTGTCCCCTTGCCTTTGCAAGGTGAGCAAAACAAAGCGCAGCGCTTTGGGCAGAACGCACCAAAGCCGCCCCGGTGTGAATTTAACAGAAATCCCCTTTTTTATTATTATTTTTTTAACTTCTTTTTTTGTTGTTCTCATTTTCCATCGAGAATTTGGGGGTTTCCAGCTGGGTAGCGTGGCCGAGCGGTCTAAGGCGCTGGATTAAGGCTCCAGTCTCTTCGGGGGCGTGGGTTCGAATCCCACCGCTGCCAGAAAGGTTCTTTTGGGGCTTCCCGCAGGGAAGCGCAGCTGGAAAAGGGAATTGCCACCTCTCCCAGCCGCTCCGTGCTGTGATGTTGCACCACCAGCCCCCAGGAGACGCTCTGAAAGCGCTGCTGGTCGCTGTAAGCTGTGGGAGGTTGGAGAAATGGGGAGAAATGCTCACGGGCTGCAGCCCGGCCCCGGCTGGGTTTCACTTTCGCTTTGGTTATTCCATAAAACCTGCGGGTTTGGGCAGAATTTCTGTCTCTTTTTTACTTCCACCACACGTTGCAAGGGATGGGAGACCCCAAAAAGAGGCGCAGGAAGGGTTTCTGCCCCCCAAAAAAGGGGTAGGGAGACCTAAAGGAGCCCAAAAAAAGGGCATCTGAATCCCAAGTATGGGATGGGGAGACCCAAATCTGCCCCATGTTGTCACCCTACAGCCCCCCTCTGTCCCCTCTATGCCACCCCAAGTTCCCAGTGAACAAAGAGAAGTGATCCCACAGCACCCAGAGCCATGGTCCTTCCCCCAACCCTGGATCCCATTAAACACAGCAAGAAAATTCCATGTTTTCCTTTGCTGATTTTTTTTTCCTTGCTAATTTGTGACAAATCTTCTGCTCCATCCTCTTACAGTGTCATAAAAATAATGCAGCACCATTTTAGGATGCCATGAAAATAATGGCACGACGAGCACAGAGCCCAAAGCCTGGAAGATCCCATTGTACTGCAGGTGAGCTGACGGCGATGCTCACCCCAAAATTTCAGACCTCCCTTTTCCTTCTCTCAGGGGCAGAGGTGGAGGTGGGATTCTCTGCCCACCCAGAAGAAGGGGAAGATGCTCTCCCCGCAAAAAGAAGCATTTTGGAAAGCAAATACGGGATTTTTTTGGGCAGCGAGGTAGAAAGCCACCCGTCCCCCTCCATAATCCAACACCACTCGAATCCTGTTGGGATTCCCACCCAGGGGGAGGGCGGTTGGGGGAGATGTGAAAGCTCGGAAGCGGTTTCTACAGCATCCCACGGCCCAAATCCCATAATCGGGATGGAAAGCGAGCCAACCCTTCCTGGGCACGGAGCTGCGTGCCACCCCGAGTGCCCACGTGCCACCACCCATCACCTCCACATCCCAAAAGTGCCTCCCTGAGGTGAAGCCCCGACAGCCCAGCACACAGCAGGAGACATCGAAGCGTTGGGGACAAGGGGACACGTTGTGCCCTGTGTCCATCCATCTCACCCCACGTCGGTCCCGGGACAGGACAAGACCCGCAGTGGCAGTGCTGGGATCCAGGGTGACAAATGCTGTTGGGGATGGAGAAGAAAGGGGTGAGCATCACCCTAAAACTGGAGCAGCACCCCAGATCTGTTTTGGGATCGGCGACGTTCCAGCTCGGAAAACCTTAGCTGAAACATGGGAAACTCCTTTATATCTTTAGGAAACTCAAAACCATCATTTTCCAGGTGCTCTGAAGCAGCATTTTGGCTAAAAAATGACCAACGGAGCAAAAGGAAAATGCTTTCTGTAAGGACTCACCCTCTCCCTCTTCTCCTACGGATGCTCCTTCCTCCTTCTCCAGCTCAGATGGTAAAAGATCTGGGGATGAACAGAAGGTTGGATGTCATGTCCCACATCTGCTTGCTTCGGTTCCCACCGTGTTTTTTGTGGATATCTGTGCAGGATTTTATATGGGGTCTGTGGGATTTTGTCCTAAAAGACAGATGCTCTTAGGCCTAAAAATGATTGGTAGCGCGAGTTGATGCAAATTGTTTCCAACAATACAACTCCTATTACAAACAACAAAACCCAAACTTTAGTACAGAGCAACTTCTACGTGGTAGGAATACTGTGGTCCACAATACCTTGGAATCTCCCCAGCGTCTCCTTGAGGATTTTATTTTGCTGGGAGATGACACGGAGCCTCCGTTCCACATCTGCAAAGCTCTCTGTCGTCCTTTGAGTTCTGCCCATCTCCCACCTGGACACAAACCTCATCAGTGCTGGCACTGGTGGTCAGGTTGAGATGTGGGGACCTCTGGCGATGTGGGGATGGCAGATGAAATGGTTGACCCCAAAATGTTCGTTTGTTACAGGTTTGGGGATGCCAACCAGCTCCATACAGAATGCAGCTCCTTGGGTCACCCCAATGGCCATGAGGTCTTTTTCTTGGTCACCCCAATGGCCATGAGGTCTTTTTCTTGGCCCATTCCTACACTGGGATCCAGGGGGACTTTTTGTTCCCCATGGGACTTCCAGCCTTGCCCGAATCACACACTTTTCTCATTTCTGTGCTAGAATCCATGGGGGTGGTGATGGGGAGCCCTTCCCACCCCACTGCATGAGGTTGAAGGAGCACAAACCTGTTCAGCGTGCTTCTGGCATCCTGGAATTGAAAGAGATGGGGGGAAAAAAATGGTTCAGTCTCCCCCAGCTTTGGAGAAGGCTGGACAAGAAGGGAGAGGATCCAATGGAGCATCCAACCCTTAGGAATCCAACCTGTAGGAATCCACGCGTGGGTCGCTTGAGTTTCTCCTCCATCTCACAAATGAGGATGCTTAGGAGAGAAATGTCCCCCTGCACCTTGGCCTCCTCCTCCTCCTGCCTCCTCAGCACAGCCCTGTCCAGCTCTCCCAGCCGTGCCAGAAGCATCACTTCCTTCTCCTTCAGAAAACGGCGGAGCTGACGGAACTCTGATGCAATTTTCTGCCTCTCAGCCTCCGTCCGTGTCTGTAGGATGTGGAAAAGCAACAACATGGATCCCCCCAAAATGTCTGTTTTTCCAGCTTGAAGGCAACAGCTTCTTACCAGAAAGTCTTGGCATTGCCTCTCTCCGCTCGTTTTGAGTTCTAAGAGCTCCTTCCTTTGTTTCTTGAGGTTCTCCAAATGGCTGCAAATCTGCTCCTGGAGGAAGAAAAAGGAGTTTGGGGAGGACATTGTGGGGGGAGAAAGAAGGGAAGAGATGCAATGCGTTAGGTTTTGCAGAGAAGAAGTCTGCAGTGTGGACATGGAGGATAAAACAGGACTTTAGGGGATAACACAGGGCTGACCCCGTCCTCCTGCACCGACTCCTTTATGGGGGCTCCAGTGGGACCTCCATCATCCCGAGGTCCATTGGAGAGGAACGTCCTCTTGCGCCACGAGCAGAGCTTCTCCTTCTCCCCTTTGTCTCCGTCCAGCCCCAAAAGCTTCAGCTTCTCTGCCAGGTGCTCCAAGTGGAGCTTTGTGTGGAAATTCCCTTTCCTGAGGTGGTTTCGGTGGCCGATGACCTCCGTATCTCCAAGCCGTCCTCGCTCTGGCCACGCTCCACCTCCACCTCCATCGTCCATCCGATGCTCTGGGACAGGGTGGTGGGAGCCCCCCTCTCCCTTTTCCTTTGCTCTAGAAGCAGCGGAGGCCATGGTGGTGCGGTCTCCAATCTCTTGCAATCCCCCTTTCCCTGCCCTGGGGTGAAAATACAGAAAGGTTCAGCATGGAAGCAGGATTCCTTCCCTAATTTCTTCTAAAAGTTGAGTTTTGGGAAGGATGAATCGCTCACTTCCTTCTGCTGCTGCCGGTGTGGGCTTGAACCAAAATTTAACACCTCTCCTGGGCATCTGGCCTGAAGTTCGTCTTACTTAAGGCTCCATCGTGCAGTTTGACATCCCAGATCGGTGTCTCCAATCTTGGTATGGAGAAAGGAGAAGGATCCAATCATCCTACCCAGATTTCAACCCCCAAAATATCAAACTCTGGCCTTCCTACCCAGATTTCAACCCC
>NW_024963502.1:0-7156 GCF_019238085.1 Lagopus leucura | reverse complement strand
ACCCCCAAAATATCAAACTCTGGCCTTCCTACCCAGATTTCAACCCCAAAAACTTGAATTCTAACCTCGTTTTTTTGCGCCTTCTCTTTGCAATCTGACTTTGGTGCAGCCTTCCCAAGGCTCTGGGAAGCAGCCTGCTTTGTAGGAAGAAAGGCAAGGGGGCAGCCAACAAAACGCTCCTTTCCAAGACTCATCCTGAAGGTGGAAACCACCTTTATATGCCCAAAATCCCCCAAAACAGAACCCAAACCCTCCCGAAAGCACACCTCCCCCCCTTGATAACAGCTTGCTCCCTACAGGCGGATGATGGAAAAAGTGCAGAAACCCAATTTTAAAGCTTTTCATAGAACTCTGGGAGAACTCAGGGCGACGCTGACATCTCCTGTTGCCAAAACGGTGCCAAATAGCCCCAAAAAGACACTCACCGGCAGGCAGCAGAACAAGATCCTTGCAGATTTTTAAGGGCTGTGTGAGCTCAGACGGATCACATGTGGGACAGGGGGAAATATCAGCCCTATTTAAGGAAACACAGAATGTGCTGCCTGGAATCTCCCTGCAGATCCGTGTCTCCATTGTAGAATTTGGCCGGATGAAGCTTTGGGCTTAAAATGCTCCGTCATTGTTGGCCGTAGGAGAAGATATCCTCCGTTTCCAGGACAGATGGGGGCATTTGCAGCACAGGGCTCGCTTACTTCGGTCACCACAGCACAACATTCACCAAACTGCTTTAATTAAACAGCTGGGCGGCTTCTGAACTCATTTTTCACCTTTTTTTTTGCCCTTAGCACAGGAACTCCTAATTGCAATTTTGAGTTGCACGCAAACCAACCACCAGCGTTACCCGACCTCTGTGCCATTTGCCATGCTGACTGTCAATTAAAATATATATATATATTTTAATTAACCATTACTTTTGCCCTTTGACAGAGGGAGGGATGGTATTCTGAGCTGCTCCTTTAGCTGCTCCAACCTGAAGGCTGTCAGACAGATTACAGTACGTCCTTCCCCTCCCCTTTCCCCTGCTTGGATCCTCTCCTGCCTCCCATATCCCATCCCTAATTACTGCAATAATGAAGGTTTCCGACCCAACGAGCTGCAGAGAGAGAAATTAAACCCGCAGGGCTGAGAGCTCTGAGCATTACCCGCAGGTGGGAGATGTTCACAAAATGGGATCCATCTCAAATTTTCCCCTTTTCAGCAATAGGTGGAGCAGACGCTGCCAAGGAAAGTCTGTGAGCTGCAGAGGGGCTGGAGAGCCCCGCGTGGAACCAGCTGGAGAAAGAAACAAATGCTCCAGAGAGTCTCGAGTGGTTTATTGTGAGCTGGGAACCACCAGCTGCCCATCCCACAGTGGGGCAAAAGCCAAGATTTAATTATTATTATCAATTTTTTTTTAACCAGGTGGCCAAGAACACGAGAAATCCTACGAAAGTGCAGCGAAAGGTGAAAACCAAAGTTCCCCAAATCTTGGGGTGGCTTCAGTGATGTCTGTAATTGCCTACCTCCCATTTCAGCTGGGCCCACAATGGTCTCAAGCACAGGTTTGACTCCTCCATGGGTTTAGGGCTCCCAGTTTAGGCTCCCTAGCCTTGCTAGAAGCAGAGCTGCAGGGTGTAAGCCACCCCAAACCTTAAAACCACGTGGCGTTATGGGTTTTCACCCCAGAGCTTCGTGCCAGCTTGCTCTTGGATGAAGGGTGATCCATTCTCCTGTAGGACTCACGCATTCCCCAAAGTCTCCTGGACTCTGGTTGGAATCAGATCATCTTCCCAAGCCAAATCTCAGCCCCATTTCATCTCTTCTGAGCACAGATTTCTCCTTCAACAGCTGATGGAGGGAGACGGCCACACGGATGGCAGGGTGCATGTGTTGTATATTTTGCTTTTTGCACTGAGAGGAGACAAGCTGCCCACCAGCAGAGCTTCTCCGCAGAAATTTACACCAGCTGCTGAGACAAAACACCAGCGGTGATGTAGGCAGCGACTTACCCTGGTGCCCACCTCTCTCCATCAGGCCAAAGAGGCCCCCATCCTCTCTGTGGGTCATTTAACAGCCCTAGAGGTTGGAATTGCAATCAGGAGGCTTTGGATCCAGGGTAGGGGCTGCTCATAGAGTCTCCATACGTCAATGGGGGTCACCATACGTCAATGGGGGGTCACCTCATGTCAACAGGGTACCCCCATATATCAATGGGGGCCACCATATGTCAATGGGGGGCACCAGACATCAACAGGAGCCACCCTATGTCAATGGGGGGCCGGCAGATACCAACTGGAGCCACCCCATACATCAATGGGAGCCACCTCAAGTCAACAGGGGCCACCATACGTCAATGGGAGCCACTTAATGTCAATGGGGGCCACCTCACCTCGATGGGGGGACACCGGACACCAACAGAAGCCACCCCATATATCAATGGGGGCTACCTCTCATCAATGGGGGGCCACCATACATCAGTGAGGGCCACCTCATGTCAATGGAGGCTACCTTACATCAACTGGGGCCACCTCATGTCAATAGGGGGTACCAGACATCAACAGGAGCCACCCCATATGTCAATGGGGGCCACCTCATGTCAATAGGGGGCACCAGACACCAACAGGAGCCACCCCTACATCAATGGGGGCCACCAGACATGACACACGGAGGACGTTGATGATGTTGAGGATGAATTTCCTTTCCTTTGCATGACGACGGTTGGTTGGGAAGGGGGAGAATGAGGTTTTGATGCTGCTTTTTCCTGAGAGTTTTTCCACCCTGGTCTCGAAGAGCTGCTGTAAGGCACCTCCAGGGATTCTGGGGTTATCGGGGCAGCGAGAGGGAGCCCAGCTCCAGCCAGAACCACGGCCGGAGCCGCTCCCCACCGAAGGAGGTCAGAGGAAAAGTGAAGATGGGGATTTGGTTCTCGGCATCAAAAAACGCCACCTCACCCCATTCGTAGTCCAGAGAGATGCGGATCTTTTTGGGAACCCTTGGCAGGTTCAGTGGGGTCGGAGGGGAGGTGAGGGCTCTGTTCTTGTACCCCCATTGCTGCACAGCCCAGATCCCTTCGTCAGGGTTAAAGCTGATGGCTCCTTTCCTCGGAAGGGACTCCCTGCTGACCCCGACGGCGCAGTACTGCCCTTCTGTGAGATCCACCACCCAGCAGTGCCTCCCAGAGCTGAAGGTTTCACAGCCCAGCACGCAGGGATCGGCGTCGAAGCGCTCGGGGCCGTCGGGGGATTCCTGCAGGCTGTATTCCCATCGGACGCTCTTCTGGTCCTCGGAGAGGATGAGGCGAGGGTGGGCCGTCTCTGGGTCCAGAGTCACGTTTACTATGGAAAAGAAAGAATTAAATCTATTTGACTCAACTCTGCTTGAGTTCTAATAGGGTGGCTCGGTCTTTGCGGAGCTCAAGGCTCAACAGCTTGATGTTCTACTTCCCTGGGGGTTCTACTTCTACTGGGGGTTGGATCGATGATCTCTGGAGGTCCCTTCCAACCCCTACAATTCTGTCATTCCCCTACGCATAAATGGGGTCTGCAATACCTCCACAGAGGCCCATTATATCCCACCTACATGTCTAATCTGGATATTTCTACAGTGCAGACATTTAAAGGACACGAGCTCCTGGATGGGGTCTGCAAGCAGAAACCCAATGAACCAAATGACTTACCCAACTTTTCTTCGCTTCTTCCTAAAAATGCGTAATAAGAAGATGGGTGATTAACAGTGACACAAACTTAAAATGAAAAGTGATGCTGAAAGAAGGGAGAAAAGGGCACTCACTGTGTTCCTCAAAACATTTCCCTGAAAAGAAAAAAGAAATTAATTAGCTTTTTTCTTTTTCCTGATTCGCTGAGGAAGGCTGGGAATTCATGACCCGTTTTTTGAGCACTTGTGGGCTGTTTCTGTGATGCTGAAGTCCATCTTTTAACTGACACGGGGGCTAAATGAAAACATGAACCATTCTTTAAGCTGTAAGGTTAAGCCTGATGGACGTCGCGCTTGATGGAGGCGTGAAAAAATTCAGTGTTCCTTTCCTGGGAAAGTTGTAATTAATCCCATCACATAATTGGGTACTGGAGATGATTTATTCTGAAATGTCTCCAATTTCAGACCGGTTTGGATGCAGGTTATCAAACTGTGCCTTCTCATCTCGTGCTGCTCTATGTGTAAATCTCCACAGCTGTCCCAAAAGCCCCCAAAATCTCTCACGCGCCGGAGACGAGGAAGGAGAAACTCACTTGCTTTTGCTCTGTAGTGCTCTGAAAAGAGGAACAACAGAGATGGCTGTTATCCTCTTACATTGTGACTTCCCATGATTTGGTCTCAAAGCAAACCCGTATTTCTGTGCTTTGTGACTGTTTGCTTTATGGCAACTCGTCATGAATTATAGTAACAACATAAACACGTGTATTATACATGAAAACACAAATAAAAACAGCGTTATCACTGGGTGTGAGTTATAACCGTGACTCACCCAGCTCTGCAGTGAGTTCATCTGGAAACATGGGGGAAAAACACAGGATTTCCATTAAGTTTGGCACCAACGCGGCGGTAGGGATCTTCCCAACGCACCAAAGTCCATTTCTGGGGGAGGAGTTTGACACTCACCAATTCTTCTCTCTTGTTTTTCTGAAGAAAAGGAGGAGAAAAGGAAACCAGAGCTGTTGTGACACATAGGTTGTACATCCACCTATGATGTATATCCAAAAACTGACTGCAACCTGCGTGCACTGGTTTTGCTGGAGGGCAGAACAACACTCACCAACTTCTGCGGAGAGTTCACCTTGAAAGGGAATAAAAGCAGTGAGTTTCATTCCTTCTTACAATTAAAGTGAAAGTCACGATTTCACACGTGGGATCCCTGAATTCTGACATTCCATCACTGGGGGTTTTTTCCATGGTTAACCTGAAAATGGGACCTAAAGCAAATGGAGACTAAAAATGCAGACTATTCCCTTGTATTCTGTGGATGTATCGTTGGTGGTTACACCACTTCTAATGGAATATTATGGATTTTGGGTATTCTTAGGTACCCAAGGGTCCAAGCCCATAGGAGAACACGAGATGGGACCTGACGCTGTGTTTGGGCGCCTGAATCCTCCCCCAAATTCTATCACAAACCAAATCCTCAACCCCATCAATCCCAAACGGCACCACCAGGCTTCTTGAAGGCACCACAAGCACAGGAGGAGGTGGACACGCACCGATTTTGGCATCGTGTTCTTCTAAAAAAAGGGAAAAAGAGAGAAAAAAAAGGAAAAGTCTGTATTTCTGCGTACAGAAGATGAAGAAGGGATAATAACTGAGTATCAGAACAAGGGCTGCTGCAGAATTCCCATCCCATCAGCATGCTTAGGGGGGATTCCTTCAGCCAACAGGTTCTCCAGCAATAGAAAGGCAACGATGCTCACCCCTCTCTGGATCGCTCTCCTCTAGGAACATGAAGGGAGAAAAAAAGAGATCAGAATCCAAACCACCCCTTATTTTTTGGGGGGGCAGAAGAGGGGGAGGAATCTCACTTACCAACTTCCCGGCCCCTTAATTCCTCTGAAGAGAAGAGAAAAAGCAAAATGTGAATCACCTTTAGTGCCATAGATTACTGCACCAACTCATCGCCATCCCGCCCCTGTTTTCCCTGCTATTCATCCCAAAGATCCTCTTTGCCCCATCCCTTCTGCAGTTCTCTCTTTGAACACCACGAGACAAAGCAGGGAAACACACACAAAATACCCAGCATCAGTTTTGTGGAAGAAATGGAAGCAACTCACCGAGCTCTTCCGACAGTTTCCCTTAAAAAGGAGAAAACAGAATTGGGTGCCATCCCAAGGATGCTCAATGGGCCACGATGGGGGAATTTGGGGACACCAAACCCTCTGAGATGGGCTGAAACCTTCACAATTCTGCATTTTTAAAATACTTCCATTCCATTTCCCCATTTCCCCCCCTCAAATCATTAATTTCCTCCTTTCCCCCCCCCACAAACAATTCCATCCCCTTTCCCCTTTTGCCCCCAGATAATTCCATTCCATTTCCCCTTTCCCAAATTCCATTTTTTTAAGAATAACTCCATTCTATTTCACTTCTTCCCCCAATATTTCCATTCTATTCCACCTTCTCCTTCCAAACAATTCCATTTATTCCCATTTTTCTCCATCCTGCTCCTCTTTCTGTTGCAGTAACTCCATTTCCAACAACACAAAGCCCCAACAGGGGCAGCAATCGCAAACATCCCCAGCAACTGCATTTCTTAGCAAACCCAATTGCCACTTACTAATGAGGACGTCCTGCTCTCCTAAAAATTAAACAGAAAAACAAAGAAAAATGAATAAATTTCATTTCCTCCCATTTTGCCTATTCCTTCCCAACGCGCCCGGCGGAAAAGAGTCACCCGGTTTTGCACATAAGCAAGGAGATAAATAAATAAGGGCATTTCTCCTTCTTTTCTCGTCTCCTGTGGTCTCAAAGAGGAGATTTTTGGGGCAGACTCTGGGATTCTGCCTTCCCCATTGGGGGGAATCACAGCTGTGGGGCAAAGAAAGGGACTTACGGGCATCGGAATCGCGGTCCTCTGCAAACAGAAGGGAAAAGGAAGCGTTCATTTCCAGGGAAAATAATAATTACTCATTTTCCAAAGCACTGATTTCATTAATGTTGTGTTTTATCCCCTCCTTCCCCCCCCCAAAAAAAAATGTTTTGTTTTGTTGCTGGATTTACTGATGGAAATTGATGCACTTACCAAGCAGCTCAGTGAGGCGCCCTTAAAGCAAAACAGGGAGAAAAAGGGGGGAAAGAAAAAAGGAAGGAAAAGGAAAAGGAAACAAAAAGAAAAAGTAATTAAAAATATATATTAGTTCAAAGCAGTGCTTTTTAACACCGGTGATACAGAAATAAGGACTGAGACACCAATGCTGTTGGGCTGAACCCAAAACAAAGTGTTGACCATCACCATTCAGGTTCCCACGTGGAACCCAACCCATTTCATGACCCAAAAAACTCAATTTTTTATGATTTTTTTTTTTCCCCCTTTTCATTCCCTTTTCAGCAAGGAAGTGGAACTGTTTCCTTCCAGCCCCAAATTGCTGTCTTTTTTCTAAGGGAAATTCTCTATTCAGTACATAGGATTTCAAGCACTCCGCATTTGGGTTAAGCCAAAAAACCCTCAAATCAT
>NW_024963501.1:0-5254 GCF_019238085.1 Lagopus leucura | reverse complement strand
AAGAAAATATTTTAAACAAAGTCACATGGCAAAAGAAGGTAATGACAATGCTTTCTAACGGGAGATAAGCGCCATAGCAGGTAACCATACAAGGCCATACGACCATACCTAACAGGTATGGTTATGGTTATTTATAACCTACCTATACATGTAGGTTATACATAACCTACAAGAACCATAGCAGCAGGTAACAAAGAAAAATTAGCTCACCCCTTCCAGAAACTAGTAACAACTCAAAAGAAGAGCAAACTCAGAGAGATACTGCTCCCTCTGCTGCTAACACTTAAATAAAAGCACCTTTTCCAATCATTGCTTGCACCTGAGCTCCCTAGGAGAGCCTTGACCTCTCAACTAATGTTCAATCATTGGTTCAGGCTGTGAAGGGATGGAGTGCAGCAGAGTTGCCAGGTCACAGCCTGAACCAAAGAGTGAGTAGGTCAGGGCTCAACTCCTGCTGTTTTGGAAACATGAAGTACAACGTGCATCGTGATGCAGGTACAGTACCTATCAATGATGTGATTGACAGGTGATTGTTGCAAGGTGATTGTTGACAGTCTTCTTATGGTTCTGTTGGAACAGTACTTGATGTTCCTTCTGGAGGCTTCTCTTCTTCAGTTTGGGTTCCCTGGTTCCCAGAATTTCAGCACTCCACCACCTGGTGTCATGACATACCCTCGTAGACACTGAAGCACGCTGAAGTGTTGATGCTCCTACCAGTGGTCCTGTGGACTTCACAGCCTCAAGGGGAGTAGTACAGATGTTTAAAAGGTATGAGGAGTGGTGGGTCTGCCTTCAGTGGTAGGATACAGGCTGCGTTTTTGTCTTGAGTCAAACACCTCCACTTGTGCTGGGGCATGTCCTGGCCTTTGGTACAACATCCTTTGTCCTGTATTTTCCTTTGAAGGTCAATATTAATTATTCTGCCATGCGTCCCCCATTTTGGAACTGCAAGCAGCTTTTGTGTCTTCTCTATGGGAGAAGTTAGTCCAGAACAAGGTTTTAACTCACCCTACGAATCCTGCCATGGGGCTGTTCTGCCAGTCGTACAAAGAAAATTGTCTTTCTTCTCTGCAGAGTACAATGAACTTTTCATCTTCTCACTTAACAGTTGTATCTTTTAAAGAATAAAAGTAAATATAAAATTAGCGAGGATTCAGTAACAGTAGGTCAGCTATAAATACTTGCAAATGGGAAACATACAGTGAGCATCTTTGGAATTATGACATTACAGCATTCTGATTTTAGGAAAGTTACAATTAAGCTCTGTTTCAATACAACCAACTCTATATTACAAACTCAACAAAATGTACGGAGGAGCAGAAGTCCTACTCAGTGCACTTAGTGCCTTTTACATGGTCATTCAGATACAGCATGGTCACAGCTCTGGCCCGGTTCGACCTGGATCCTTGACTAAATGGCACAGGGGGACCCATGGACCCACCCCCTGTGACGGGTCTAAACACAAAACAGCGGCAACGAGCTAAGGGAGAAAATTAATTTACTAGATATTATAGCACAGTGTGAGAGAATGCAATATAGCACAATACAATTGGAATTGTAGCTAATAAATCAAATAAACAGGAGAGAGATTGTCCAAAACTGAAGGCCTTACTCTAATGTTGAAGGTGGGACAGCTAGGGAGCATACACTGCAGAGCCAAGCAGAAATAGAAGTCTCATGACTCCCAGTTTTCTCTTTCCTTCTAAACAGAAAATGGAAATGGAACAGTGAAGTATTCACAGAATCAGTGATTCTGTGATTCCAACTGAAATTCTCTGAAATTACTCCTTTTGTACCTTTGGATGCTCCCAGATCCAATCACGAGGAATCACACCATTTCTTTCCCCAGTAGGACATAAGAATCTAACACCTAGAGAGCTGTATTTTTCAAGACTGTTGTGTTGTAAGCAATTAGGCATCTTCATTTTTTATGTGAAGCTATATTCATTCAACCTGGAGTTTACTTTTAAGTAGTTTAGACCACACTTCAGAACTTAATCACATGAGTGGCTCCACCCTCACCTAAAGGTAATGCTGCCTTTCCTGAATACTATCTGATTTGGCCCTGAGAGCTCACCAGCTACACCTGCTCACTAACTGAAGATACAGTAGCAAAAATGATTTCCTGAGTGGTTCAGAGTTGTTCACTTGCATCAGCCCAAGACATTTCCAAACCAAACCCTCCAAGTGGGTTGAGAGGGTATGGTCTGTCTCCTCTGGTTCCTGACTATTGAGTCCCACCATGTCAGAACGTACAGCACGTCAAAAAGTCTGTGCAATGCTCAAAAGTGAGATGGGGAGAAGCTAGGTTGGCACCATGAGATATTCTGCACAGCCCTTACTAAGCTGATGCTCAGATAAATCCCTGCTGCCCAGTGTAAACTCCTTTACCTTCTACCTCCAATTACCTCGTCTAATGATCCTCCAGCAAGATGAGCTGTATCCACTATGCCCTATCCCATATTCTTCAGGTGCCCTCTGTGCTCTGTCTGAAGTCAGCTCTGCAGTTGGCACTGTGTCCTGCCTGTTGGTAAGTTCACATGTTCTCCTTTCGCTACCATGACATTGCTACCCAGAGCTTGCACAGTTCCTAAAAGAAAAACAAAAGAACAGAAATGTTCTCCAGAAAATCAGACCGCTTCTGTTAGCCTGGGCTCCTGTAAGGGCCAGTCACTGAAGAAAGCTGTTGTCGTTTGGCCAGGTTTGGTGACAGGGAGCTAAGGCATCTACGGACTGAGAAGAGAAAAGGGTGGGGGAAGTTAGGCCTAGGCAAGAAAACCAGCAGCAGTGAACTAAGGGAAAAACTTAATTTACAAAATATAGCAGCGGAATGTACGATAATAGAATATGATGGGATTTGAAGCTCATCAATAAAATAGGAGAGAGTTTACAAAACTGCATTCCTTACTCTAATGCTACAGGTGAGACAGCCAGGAGCACAGACAGCAAAGAGAGGCAGTCTTGAGACTCCGTCATTTTATCTGTTTGTTCAAATGGAAATGGAACAACAAAGTCCTCTGGGAGTTGTAGTTCACTCTTGTCTTCTGAGACCAGGAAACCAGAAATGTTGACAAGTCACAGAACAGCAGTACTAAGCCTTTAACTCCAGTGCACTGCGAGATGTGATGGTGTGGAATACTGACCAAAAAACATAAAACCAGGACAAGAGAGTGTCTCTTGAACCAAGGCTGCTTGCTGTGACGGAGTGCTGTGTAGCCGTAGAGCCCCTTCACTAGTTGGGTGAGCACAATTTTTCTTTCTATGATTACTGGTCTACCTGTGAATACTTTGCCTGCTATCTCCAAGAATCTGTCAGAAGCAGTTTTGCTTCTTTGTGAGCAGGGCACCTACATTAACTTTATGTTGTGTGTTCAAAGTTGGCCTACAGTGCTAGTCTGCAGCCATATGCAAAGCACTACAAAATCATTAGGGAAAACTTGTGCCAAGACATCCGAAGACACTTCTCCAGAAAATACAGGTGGGCAAAGCACTCTGCATGTTATCTCTGCCTTTGATCTCTTACCCCGATTCCCTGAGAACAAAACAAAGGTGCAGAGGCTGAAAGGGAAGCACAGGGCACTCTGGCAGTCCACCAGTAGGGATGCCTGAGGGACCGTGGCTGTGCAACATGCCCACAGAGCCACTTGTCTTGAACTCTGAAAACTACCTGCAAGTCTTTGACTGCAGTGACTCTGAATAGAGTGCTCACCCTTACTACTGATACACTAACAAGCATTTCACATCGTTACATTTAGTACAGTTGCAGCAAAGGTTCACTCTAGCTTGAATACATGGAAAACGGAATTTGCTTACAAGTCCTCCTAGGGTAGCCATAATGGCTGCAATCAAATAAATCAGCGATCTATACTTGCTGCTGTCTTCCATCCCAAACATTTCACTGCGGGAGGATAATCGGCTAAGACTACAGATGAGCCTTTAAGAAATTAGCTTAGGAGTTACTGTGCTGTGATCAAGTTACAAAACAAGAGGCTCTAATTCTTGGATTCAAAGTGCATGAAATTGCTATTCAGTGTGAAGAATGATCATTTAATATACCAACCTACTTGCCTTTCATCTGTCTTCACCACTTTCACCATAAGGCGTACAGAAATGCCATTAGAAATTGACAGATTTCTCAGTTCATACTCAACCTCCTTTTGTAGGATAACAAAGACTTAATTGCCACCTCTAGGTTAAGGTATATCGGGGTAGGAAGGAAAATGCTTGGGTATTTCTAATGAAACTTCAAATAGATGGGATTTCATTCACCTTCATAATTTGAAAACTTTTAGCAGAGTGAATAGTTTCATCATGCTTTTTTTCCTGACCAGGTTTTACTGGTAACATTTTCTTGAAACCAAGGTTTAAATAAAATGACTAAAAATTCATGCGTTTAAGGTTGAAGAAAATAAACGGAGAAAACTTCTGAGTTTACCACTGAGTCTTCTGTCAAGACTCACTGCACTACGTGAGGTTATGAGCACTACACTAGGGGTTATGAGCAAGCCCTTCCATGAGGCAAATACAGGGAGGAGGACTGTACCTCTCATACAAAGGAGTTACACCAAATTCCAGTATCTTCCTTTTTCAAGGCAAGGGGGAATAAGAACTGACATTTGAAGACCAAGTCAGGGAACCTACTGATTAAACACTAATGCAAACTGTCCCTTCTCTGCTATCATCAAGGAGGGACAGCTATATTAAAAGGAGAGCATAATTCTGTGGATTGATTTGTTGAGTCCTCATCTGTTTCTCCAGGTTCTGACATTACAGTTAGCAGTGAAATACTGAACTCTACTTGCAGTTGGTCCTGAGGTGAGAACAGAAAACACTAGATACAACAATTCAGTTATACTTAGCTTTGTACATGTGGAATTCTAATATATTCTTCGTATCCTTAAAAGATTTCTGTGTTCGTGTGTATCTCCCACTCACACATCTACTCAAAGAAACCTTGAAGAGCATCTGTTTAATCACTGATATTCTGGTTAAACTAGCCAGCTTAATATACATTCTTTTCTTACAGGCAGGATACAACCCACCTCTGACAGAAGAGTAGCTTCCAGCCGATGAACTGAATCACCTGGTTGCCTCAGATGGAATCAGGGTGGCAATAGATGTCATCAGCTCAGTGTGAAGACAGTGTTTTCCAGTATGGAAAAAATTGCACCCACCAACATTCACCGACACTTGCTGGATGGAGTCCAAGACAATGGACATGAGCTCAGGGAGCTGGTAGATATTGGACTTCAGC
>NW_024963500.1:518-1026 GCF_019238085.1 Lagopus leucura | reverse complement strand
CTCAATGGGGCCGGGGGTCGCTATGGGACTCAATGGGGCCGGGGGTCGCTATAGGGCTCAATGGGGCCCGGTTTCCCTATGGGGCTCAATGGGGCCGGGGGTCCCGCTGGGGTTTCCGTGAGGCGCGGCTTTTTGGGGGGGCTTTTGGGGGGGGGCGTGTCCGGCGCCGTCCGACCCTTCCATATATGGCCAAAGAATGCGCGCGCGGGGAGGGGCGGGGCCGAGTCCGTCTCATCCAATCCCGCGCCGCCGTCCCGTCTAGTCCCGTCCAATCCTGCGCCGTCCCGTCCGATGCCGTCCAATCCCATCGCATCCCCTTCTCCACCGCGGCGCCGCCTCCCGCCGCCCGTCTCCGTGCCCGCGGCGGCGCCGTGACCCCCCGCCCCCCCCTCCCCCCCCCCGCTGCGGGGCCTCCCGCTTCACCGCCGCGCCCCCCGCGTGTCCCACGCTTTCCCAACTCCTGACCCCACATCCCCCCACTGACCCCACATCCCCCCTATGATGACCC
>NW_024963500.1:0-508 GCF_019238085.1 Lagopus leucura | reverse complement strand
CTCAATGGGGCCGGGGGTCGCTATGGGACTCAATGGGGCCGGGGGTCGCTATAGGGCTCAATGGGGCCCGGTTTCCCTATGGGGCTCAATGGGGCCGGGGGTCCCGCTGGGGTTTCCGTGAGGCGCGGCTTTTTGGGGGGGCTTTTGGGGGGGGGCGTGTCCGGCGCCGTCCGACCCTTCCATATATGGCCAAAGAATGCGCGCGCGGGGAGGGGCGGGGCCGAGTCCGTCTCATCCAATCCCGCGCCGCCGTCCCGTCTAGTCCCGTCCAATCCTGCGCCGTCCCGTCCGATGCCGTCCAATCCCATCGCATCCCCTTCTCCACCGCGGCGCCGCCTCCCGCCGCCCGTCTCCGTGCCCGCGGCGGCGCCGTGACCCCCCGCCCCCCCCTCCCCCCCCCCGCTGCGGGGCCTCCCGCTTCACCGCCGCGCCCCCCGCGTGTCCCACGCTTTCCCAACTCCTGACCCCACATCCCCCCACTGACCCCACATCCCCCCTATGATGACCC
>NW_024963499.1:0-1517 GCF_019238085.1 Lagopus leucura | reverse complement strand
TTGGATGGTTGGTCAGATGGTTGGTCCGTTGGTTGGGTGGATGGTTGGATGGTTGGACAGATGGTTTATTGGCTGGTAGGTCAGTTGGTTGGTCGGTTGGTTGGTCAGATGGTCGGATGGTCGATTGGTTGATTGGTTGGTCAAATGGTCGGATGGGTGGTTGGTTGGATGGTTGGGTTGGTTGGTCGGATGGTTGGTCGGATGGTGGGTTGGTGAGATGGTTAGTTGGTTGGTTGGCCGGTTGGTGGTGGCACCGTGGGGTGTGGGGCTGGGCTGTTTTGGGATGGCAGAGCTCTCTCCGGGGTGTTGGTCTCCAAGGAGGGTCAGGGCTCCGTGGAGGTGGTGGCACCTTCTGCAGCGATGTCCCCGTGGATGGTGACGGCAACATCTGGGGCGATGTCCCCAATGAAGATGGTGACAGTGGGGTGACGTCCTCATGGACAGTGGTGGCGATGGGGTGATTTCCCCATGGAGGGGGGTGGCACTGTGGTGACGTCCCCCACAGAGGGTGACAGCTCTATGGAGAAGAACAGTGAGACCTTCTGGAGTGATGTCCCCACGGAGAGTGGTGGCACCGGGGTGACAGCCCCATAGAGTACAACAGAGTCCTGCCAGGGACAGTGTCCCCATCTGGGACATCCTGCTGGGGTGACGTCCCCATCCACATCGACGTTTTGACCTGGAGCGACGTCTTCTACTGGGGTGACATCCTGCTCCAAGGTGACATCCCACCTGGAATGAACCCACATCCTGGGTGACATCGGTGCTCTGGGTGGTAACACGGTTGGGGGTGACATTTCACAGGGGTGACATCCCATAAGGGCGACATCCCATAAGAGTGACATCCCGTAAGGGTGACACCCTACAGAGGTGACATCCCATGCGGGTAAGCATCTCAACAGGGTGCCGTCCTGTAGGGGTGACATCCCGCAGGGGTGACAACGATGACAACCCGTTGGGTGACGCCTCAATACGGTGACATCCCCTGTGCGCATGCGCTCACGGCTGCCCGCTCCCCGCGCCACCACGCATGCGCGCCTCTTCCCTCATCAAGCCACGCCCCTCGTCCAATCAGCGTATCTCTCGTCAGCCGTAACTCCGCCCACTCCACAAATCCCGCCCCTTTCGGGCCCCGCCCCCCGCGCCATGCGGAAGGGCTCCGGGGGGTCTCGCCGTTCCCGCTGGGCCGCGGGTTCGGGTCCCGTTCCGGGCGCGGTGCCGGTGGGGGTCCCGGGATCGGTTCTGGGGTTCCCCTCCCGTTCTCGGCGGTGCCCACGGCCGTTTCTACCTTTCGTGGCCGTGGCGGCGGCCGTTGCCATTCTGTACGCGGCGTGGCCCGGGGCGGAGCGAAGCAGCGGCAAAGGAGGAGAAGCGGTGAGAGGAAATGGGGGGAAGGTCCTAGAACGGATGGATGGGTGAGGGGTGGGGGGCACAGGGACCTCAGACCCCCCCAGAAGGCACCTCAGCCCCTCTTGGTTCCCCCAGCGCCCCCCATTTCCCCTCAACCCCACAGGGGG
>NW_024963498.1:47927-53164 GCF_019238085.1 Lagopus leucura | reverse complement strand
AGGAAGGAAGGAAGGAAGGAAGGAAGGGAAGGAAGGGAAGGAAGGAAAAGAGATGAAAGAAAGAAAGAAAGAAAAAGAGATTCTAGGTAGACCAAATCAAACCTTGTTTTAACACTGTGTTCAGGATGATTAATTTTCTCATTTCCAACTCTTGAAAGGAGAAAAAGGGGAGGTATTTTATTCATAATCACATTCTATGCTTGTAAAGTTACAGATTTCATATTTTCAAAGAAGGTACAAATTCTACTCACACAAACATACTTGGGAAGGAAACTAGAAAGTCTTAAAAATTCCATTGCTGCTTTGTTGCAATTGCAGTTATCCAAGGAAAGAAAAATAAGTGGTCTAAGATAAGCATAATTCTACTAGGAGAATTATTTTTTATTTATTTTTTATTTATTTAGAATTATTTAACAGTGTAAAATTAATCATAATGTAATTTAAAATCCAATAGTTAATTGGTATGAAAAAAATAGCAGTTCAGAAGCTTCTTGTAGCTAAAACTGGCAAGGGAAACACTGTTAAATTTATGAAAATAAAGAATATAAAGACACTTTTCAGAGCATAACAGTTACATATGGAAGAGGCTATGGTCATTAGCAAGATTTGATAAAGCACAATATTGACTACCCTTTATGGAAGTTTGGAGAAAGAAGATACTTGTGGGATTATTGACAATAATATGGAACTGATATTAAGTGGGGAAAAAAAGTCTAAATAATATAGGTCTGACACCGACAAGAGCTTCTACATGTAGTGGAAGGAAGAACAGTGGAATTTTCATTGCTTTACTTCTGAAAGCTCTAAATAGTTTAAAATCTGAACTGCCCTTCAAAATATTAAAAATACTTATATGAAAAATGAGTCATTTCTTCTTTTTTTTCATCCATACTTGAAGAAAATTGGCATTATGAAGTTCACTGCAATGTTTTTATTTTTTTTCTTCTGTTGAGGGGTCTTCTGCATTTCTTTTATCTAATTTAAAATGCAGGTATCAGTGAAAAACAAGAAAAGGATATGTTACGGACAATGTTAAGGAAATATCATTGAAAATACTGTTTTCAGGGTTTGTGTTTAGTGTCCCCATTGACTTTTATTTTTCCAAAGAAGAAGAATCAAGACCTCAGACAGCTTGATTTCAAAAGTAGTATTTAAGGAAACATTTAACAGAATGGAATTGACAAAAAATAACAACAGAAAGCTTGCTTTAATAATAGTGCATTTTTATTTGTGCCAGTAGCAGATGCACTTAAACAATCAAGCTGAAACTTCAGACTATTATTTCGACATTTGATAAGGCAAATTCAACTGTAATGCATTAATTTATTTGTATATTTTCTTATATTTTTTTCTGCATGTCTCAAATTGAACGTATTGATTCCTTCTGTTTTGTTCTCTTCATCTCTAGAGAGATTTTGATTACTGAATAAATAATTAGTTGTTTAAATAGAGAATGCAATACCAAGCTCCAATCATACCAGACTTCTTAGAAAATCTATTAACATTCAGAAGTGGTTTTGATAGTAAATGTTGAGCTGTCCCATACCCGGAACTGTATTCCTAATAACATTCAATATTAATGATGTGCAAGTAAAATGTATGAATGTTAGAATCACAGAATCACAGAATTGTAGGGGTTGGAAGGGACCTCCAGAGATCATTGAGTCCAACCCCCCTGCCAAAGCAGGTTCCCTACACCAGGTCGCACAGGTCGGCATCCAGGCAGGTCTTGAACATCTCCAGAGAAGGAGACTCCACCACCTCCCTGGGCAGCCTGTTCCAGTGCTCCGTCACCCTCAACATAAAGAAGTTCTTTAGTGCACATTTCTGAGGAACTTCCTATGCTGCAGTTTCCTGCCGTTTCCCCTTGTCCTGTCTCCACTCACCACTGAAAAGAGTCCCGCCATGCCACTCTGCCCCCTGCATAAATATGAACTTCAGTAGAGCTTATTGCAGAAAGAGAAGAATTGCTGGAAAAATTGTTTCTATGAACTTTAAGGTAACTTACAGAGCTTTTTATATTTGTTTTATTTTGATTTCTCTTAGTGTTTGTACTGTTTTTATATTCACTGTACTTACTAAAGAAATGATTAGATCTTAGCTTAACTGTCTGAAAGCCAGTGTTTTTGGTTTATTTTTGGCCTAAAACAATCATATTATTTCTATAGTCTCCTATATACAGGGAGAATATTTCAGTAAGTCCATCCTCAGACAAATCTGTAAGACAGATACATTCTAAGTTGCCAATCTCTCCACACCAAATCCAGATGGAAACAGGAGATTTCTGTAAACAACTTCTCATTAAAAGCCACTGTTATAGTAATCAGACTTCTGTGACGTAGCAGTGGCGGAGGGATTCAATTGATTGTCTTAACCTTAAGGCCAGAATCTTGTCTCTGAAGAATGCAACAGATTAATGTCAAATTGTTTATCGTTCTTACTGAAAAATGAAACATCGTTCATTCACACGCATTAGTTCTATTAGTTATGGTAGACATTATGGGCAAGAGTATATGCTATATAATGCTTAAAAATAACAGTGATGTCAAATTTACGAAAAACTTGAATTTCCTTATAAAAAGGAAAGATGTTGTTTATCTCTCTGCAAGAGTCAGGAGAATTTATATGCATTTTACAGGGTAAATGGACAAAACAAAACAAAACAAAACAAAAGTTATGGTATAGATATTCTTATATGAAATGTGAATTGCAATTCTGGCATCCAAGTACAGCCAGGGTTGACTGATTTTGAGTAGTATAGAACACAAGTGATTTGTTGCAGCCTTAGAAGTTACTGTAGAAAAAAGGTGGAACACAAAATGTTTTCTAGTGGTTGAAGAATATGTTTTAATTATTTTATCAGCAAAAAAACATTTTAGAACCCATAAAAGACAAATAGATTCTTCTTCCTATATTGAATTTGTTGCATCAGAGTTTAAGTAAAGAAGTCTTCATTTTATCTTGGCATGTTGTTTGTTAGTTGCTTTCAGTGAACTTATGACTGGAGACTGGGCTGGTACTTCAAAAAGTGATATTTACAGAAAATGAAGTGAACCTGTAAAATTCTATCACTAATTGAATCCATTTATTTTGGTTTTAAATTGGTAAAAAATCCTTTATCCCAATACTTTGAATTATGATTAAAATGATAGCACAGTTCCTAGTATTAATCATTACTTTCATTCTCATCTTTATTATTGTAGAAGCATGTAGACACTTCTTCAGCTATGATATAAAGTGAGATTTCCTGTGCACACATCTAGTCCAGTCTTGGAAGATTTGGACATTCATCTGGGAATGGTTTCCTGAGATCATAGGCTGTTTATGTAAGCACTGAATAAAATAAGGCATGATGCAAAGAAGCAGGAACCAGAACCAAAGTCATCTATTGACACTCTTAAAGCATTATGCTGTTCTTTCTTCAGTCTTCATGACTCTCAAACTGTTTAGTGCACATGGTAATATTCATTCTTGAAATATTGTTCCACAACTAAGAGTGATATGTATCATGAAGTATTTAACTGATTGATATTCAAAATCTCAGACTTAAGAAGTAGAGAGTATTTTATTCCTTGGACAGATCGATGAAATCCAGATGTGCAACAGAGCCTTCGTACATACACTAGTTATTACAGATCCCCCAGTTCGCCTCTAACTTTCTCTCCCTCCAAAAGTTACAGTGCGTGCACTTGGAAACCTAACTCAGCCTTGTGAATTACTCTACTAGAACTTCACACCAAGCATCTACTGAAAACACAAAGCCTTTGATAATTTTAATACTTCTAAATTTTTCAAAGGAAAAAAAGAAAAAAAAAGTTTTAAATAGATTTTAAGCACTTTCAAAAGCACACTTAGGAAAAGCAAAGACTAATTATTAAGCACATTTGCTACAACATAACTACTCTAGAAGTCTTAGTTTTATATAGCTTAGTTCTATATAGTTACATTTGAAGAAACGTTTTTTTTTCTTTGTACTTACTCAAAGTTTACTGCAATCAAAACAAAAGCCTAAATAACTGTAAAAAAAAATAATAAGCCTACTGTCTGTAAAAGCATTAGAGGTATTGCAACTGCTTCTGTGTGGGTGCTCAGTCAAGTTAGAGAGCTCTCATAGTTTCTTGTAGAGTCAGAATAGTTCTACTTTATTGTATTCAACATACATCTTATGTACAATTCACTTATAAACAAGAAGTTCCTGTTTCTCTAACAATTCCTCTAATCAGTTAATTGGCCCTAGCTTCCCCCAGACAACAGTGATAAAGGATGAAAGGTTTCTCAGTTGTGACAGAAGAACCTCCTGTTTACCCTTAGACGCAAACAGACTGTTTGCTCTGTCTTACACTCCAGTCTCCCAAGGTTTCACAGTGATAGGATTTGTCAAACAGTCTGATAAGTTCTTTGGTGACTTGCTGACTGTTGTATCTTCCCCCACATTTCTGTACTGATTAGTAAATGTAATTTATTTATACCTTGATCTATAGTCACAGCCATCAGACTTTGACATCAGTAGCAGTTCAAAAACATCAACATATCATTACTACAATGGAAATTCAGGAGTCAGAGGAGAGACTGATGCTATTTCAATGATTTTGTAGAAGAACACTAACAGGTTTTGTGAAGTACATCTGAAGTTCATTTTAGTATTGAATTAGTTTGACTTGAATCATGAAAGCAGTACAATTTTTATGAAATATGGTTTCAAGTTAAATTTACAGAGGTTAATTTTTTAAATTTACTTTTAGATTTAGCATTTGAAGTGGACTGATTTGACTAGATATATATGCAATAGTATTGTCCCATTCTTTTTATCAGCCTAAAGCTGAAGATTCAGTAGCATTTTATCCTCCTATTTCTTTTTATTTTTGTTACACTTACATTACATTATATTAACTTATCTATTATTATCATTTATCCTATTTTCTTTATTCTCATTTCATTTAGAAGGTTTTAAAAATGTAATTTTTTTTTCATATTTTTGCAAGCAAGTATTTGCAAGGTACGAAAGAGACCCAGAATGCTAAATTAAAACATCTACCTTCTCTCTAATGTGAGGATTGTAGAGATTTAATCCCTCACCAAACAGCAGAGAGTACTTTTGGATGTCTCCATTGATAGATAAATGGATAGATGGATAGATGGATAGATGGATAGATGGATGGATGGATGGATGGATGGATGGATGGATGGATGGATAGATAGATAGATAGATAGATAGATAGATAGATAGATAGATAGAT
>NW_024963498.1:30553-47917 GCF_019238085.1 Lagopus leucura | reverse complement strand
GATAGATAGATAGATAGATAGATAGATAGATAGATAGATAGATAGATAGATCTGCTTGTAATTTAGATTATTGGAGGAGTAAAGAATGAGGGGAAGCTGGAAGCTTGACAGTAAGACTGATAGAAAAATGTAGTGATTTAGACAGTGAAAGGACAAGAGGAATGGTTTTAAACTAAGAAATGGAGGATATAGATTAGATGACAAGGGGAAATTTTTTGCTGAGAGGCTGGTGAAGTGCTGAAACAGTCTATCCAGAAAACTGTGGATGCCCTATCCCCGGAGGTGTTCAAGGTCAAGTTGGATGGGTGACCAGGCTACATGAACTAGTGCCCTGATTTAGGCATGCAACAGGGGGCTGGAACTAGAAAATCTGTAAAATCCTTCCCGACTCAATCCATTTTATAATTCTATGATTCTGTGATAGCTGTAAAAGATAAAATCAAGCCACCTAAAGCTACTTGAGATAAATAAAAAAGGAATGATGTATTTCAAGCACATCTGTTGTGTACAAGACCAGATTCTGACACAATATAATTAATCAGATTCTATACTGTGTATGTTTTTGTTGACTCACATAAATTGTTTTCTACTTTATTTTCATTGAAGGAGCTATATTGTTTAGGTGACATTATTCGTCCATACGTAGAATCCAGCACCTCTCACGTTGCAGTTTACTGCATGCTGAACAATATATTAAATTTACTAAAGCTAACTAAAAAAAGTCGAAGTCATAGATCCTCTGTGACTTAATACTTGGATGTTCTTGTTATCCATAGCTATATCTAGAATTAATGAGCTCTCCATTTTCCCTACCAACATTGATACTTCAATTTACAAAGAAATTTAAGATTTGCCATGCCTTATGGTCTACCAGTTTTAAGCATGTTTTTGCTTTGTTCCCCTTTTTTCTTTCTCTTTTAAATAAGCTAGGGATATTTCACTTTAGAAACACATGAAGATTAAGAAATTAAGAGATTAAACATGCTTGAAAGGATAGGAGGCCTTGTCGACAGGAAATACTGATGATGAGATTGAAATAGCTGAAATTTAAAGTTCTTCATCATGACAAGAATGTTATAGAGACCTTCTGTTCAAGACAGATGTCAACAGTAATTTTAAATGAAAAGCAGTATCTTATCACAATTCTAAAAATATACATAATCAATATACGATCTACTGGAACTTTAATAAAATTTAAAAGCTTTAATATAAAACTATTACTATTATTTAAAAGGAGTTGTTTAGTGCTCTTGGCCCACTAAACTCTCTCAATATTTCAAGTCATGCACATGTACCCCTTTTAGAACCATTGTATTTCATAAATACTATCATAAACTCCACACAAGCAGAAGTCAAGATTTAATTATGAAGACAAGACATAATAAACTCAATCATCAAAGTTAAAATACAATTACTTGCTTCAGGAAAACCTGACATGGCTGTTCTGTTACTTTTGTTTGTTGAAAAAGGTGCAAGAATGTAGTTATCAACTGCCATATGAAATCAATACAGTTGAAATGCCAGAAGATAAACTGTTGGCAAACAGGTAAAACAAGAAAAACATTGTAGGAAACTTCCCATCAATTAATAACTTTAAGCATTAATACAAGTAAAATATTAGAGTATGTTTGTCAGATTTCAGCCCCAACCTGTTTCTTCTGCATATAGAATTATATAAATGACATAACAGTAGAATTTATATAGAGCTATACTATGAACTGTCCACAAACTGCTATATATCATTCAGCCTATAGTAGCATAATTCATTGTCTGTAATTCTTCACTCTGAGTATTCAAGCAAAAAAATACCCATACTTAAATTTGTTGTATTGAAGTATGCAAAGAAAAAGAAAAAAAAAGATTTAGTGATTTAGTGCTCTATAGTCTAACTTAGATGACTCACCTATGCTCCATTCTGAGAACCGTATGCTTATTTCTCCCAGCTCATAAACAAGCACTTTAACCTACAAATTTCTGGAAAGAAAGGAAGAAGAAAGAAAAGAATTACATTCTCCTTGTCTGATGACAGTCAGCGGACAATCATAGAAAGCAAAGTTCGTGAAGAACAAATAGCATTGAGAAAGAGATGATTTTCTGTTTTACTGGCCATTGGCTAACAGGAGAGAATTCCAGAGTTCTGATTTTTCTCTTGTGACTTTTTATTCAAGTGAATTAATTACAACAATTATTTTTGCTATTAGACTTTTTTATTCCTCCTAAATGTTGTTGTTTGTTTGCTTGATTTTTAGTTGAAGCCTTAATATAAATATTTCTGTAATAATCTGTATTCTTCTATTTGACATGAAGAGTCACAATTGTACAATGGAATATTCTCTAATTTGAAGGTAGTATTTGGAACACTGGATCAGATGCACACCAATTTTAAGACGGAGTGCTAAGTTCTTTTATATCATGGTAATTCAAGTATTTTCAGGAGATGAAAATACTTCTGACTTCTTGTGTCATCCTAAGCCTAGAAGAATCAATAATTTTTCACTTGAGTTCAAAGACATTCGGATTTCATCGTGGAATTTTATCATAGTATGAAGCGCCATAGGGCTGAGCAAGGAAATATTACTAAGAAAGATAAGGAGTGTGATTATATATAAAATACCATGTTGTGTTAACATACTCAGAACACAGTTAAGTACTGCTGTTACTCCATCCTGATTATAAATTAACTGATAAAGAAGTAGAAAGCTGGTTTATCTTGAAAGCTCCTTCATGTCTTCTGCTGTGAGTTTGTCATCTATGCTAGTAGATTTAATATTCTTAATATTCAGAATGTTGGAATGGAGCTAGCTGGCACATCATCAATACTTAGGCCAGTAAATTATTATTGCCTTCAGAACAACATGGCAGCAAGAAAACTGACTGCTGATTGCTTTTTTTTACAAGCCTCAGTCCTAAATGTGCTTACAGCTTGTCTGTTTAGTATCCTCATTCCTGCTACAGGTATTGCTATTAAGATAGTTGATGATAAACAAGTGGCTATATACAGCCTAAAACGTTTTCAAAGGTAGCAAATATAAGCAGTTATTTGGATGGGGAGGCTTTTAATAATTGAATAGCTTTTTGATTTATTTTCTTATTTTGTGTGTATTTGTGTGTGCGTGTTCTTATATATTTTTTTAACTGTATATTGCGTGTAACTGTTGTACTTTATACATTCACACATCTTTTACAAATTCTACATAGCCTTCAGTTTCTTAATTTCTTTTTGTGCCTGTTTTCAAATGGAGAAAAGTAGTTCTGTATACTGGACTTTTATTTTGACTGAAATCATTTTCATTTTGTTGTGGAAATCATAGATCTGAATTATTAATTAAAATGATCATTAATAATGTAGTTCATATGTTGCAGGAAGAAAGCTGTTCAGCACACTTGGCTTGAAAGAAATCAGGATAGGAGTGGTTTATTGATTTATTAACAACATGTAATTAACCAGCTATCAGTGAGCTATATGCATTGTGAAACAACGTCCTAAAACTCTGCCTTTAATTCACAGCAAGAACTTTTAATCCCTCCCCCAGTCAAGTACTCCAGACTTCTGTCCATTCAAGATGCACATAAATTACATTTTATACCTCACTAATGCGCATACAAGTGTACAGCCCATGAGGCCATACACATACAACTGAGATGCAAGTTCCCAAATCTTGCATTCAGCATTTCTTGCATTACCTCACTAGCTTGAGTGCAGCTGCTTGCAGCAGCTTCCAGGGAGGATGCTGCTGATCCCAGCCTGGACAGGAGTCAAATTGCAATGAGGGGACTTCTGGCAGTATCAAAACACATTAGGATGCTGCTCATGTATCCTCTTTTCACTCCAGCACAAACCGACATCCTTCTTTAATACTTTCAATCTAACTCACTTTTTTTACAAATGTCTTGGTAAACTGGTTATTGCTCAATCCAGCTGATAGTCATCTTAAGCAAACTTCATTATAGTAACTTCCTCTGCAGTGTTACTAGTCTGGAGGCAAAAAATCTCAAGCAGCTTTGGGAATTTCTCCTCTTAAAGCTGAGATTTCTTGAGTGCAAATACATACATATGTATTTAAAATAAATACATATGAATTTAAGGTTACTTCCATATTTTAAAAATACATGGAAGTTTAAATATACAAGTAGTTATAGAACCTCTCGCTTATCGTACTGCTGGAGGTTATGATTCTGAGCAGTATTGACCACTATAGTAGCCTTTATTCCTAATCCTAGGTATAAGATATTTCATCTAACATAAAAGATACAGTTCTGAGCTAGATTTTCTGTGTCTCCTTATCAACAAAGAGGACACATTTAGGGTATGACTTCTCTAGCTAATTTTAAAATTTTACTTTAGGATAAGAACTTTGCTCTAGCGGTGCCTATTTCACTTTACTAACTCCAAAGGGATCTTCTGCAACTGCTTCTGATGCAGATGTCAAACTAGAAGGCTGCTATATTTTTTAAAAAAACATTGATTCTACCCTCAGAATTCCTGTACAGTCCCTAGTCACAGCTAAACAAGCCTTTTAAACAAAGATATAAACAGCATTTGTAATATTTATCCTATTTAAACAACAATTAATCTTATTTAGTTAACTAATCTAGTTTAGTTTGGTAATAAGGGAGGCAAACTATTCTGAAGACCACAAGAAGTGAGGGGAAAAGTGAGGATCTGTAATATATCACCTCTATGACAGATACAAGGAAGGTGCTAGCTGGAGAGAAGAAATTAAATCTGCATAGCATGTTGGATTATTACTTGACCTCACCAAAAATCAGTACCTGGACTTCACTACAGCAACACACAAATGGGGTCAAAAGTCACCCACGGCTTTGCTTTCCAGTAGACATGGAGTTGATTTGATGCATCCTGTACTTGTTGGCAGTAAAAATATTGCCTCTGTAAGGGCTCCCTTATTTGACTACAGTCTTGTCCATCTCTTCAGAACACCACTTACTGAATGAACTGGAAATATTCACTCATTTTGCTGGTCTTGTCACTGAGTGGGAACTGACATTATTTGTTGTGAAAAAATATTATTCAATTATCTAAATATAGACATTTATATGCACCTTAACCTTGTCTGCTTTCCCCAGCACAGGTATTTAGTGACATTTGAAGTATCTTATGGCATCAGTGACATCTAAATAGGACTACATATTATTAGAGTAGTCTATGGAGCATTTGGGAGGCTTACGTGCTTCAGAAGTATATTTTGAGGATAGGTGGGAAATGCTGAGATCTCTACGTTACTACAGTAACTTCTGGCAACTATATTGCTTCACAAGTGCATGTTCTCTTCATCAGTTGCAAGAGGATTATTCTTGATTACCACAAGATATAATCAAACCAATCCCACCAACATAACTTTACTTGCATTGTAATACTTTTGGACTTTAAAAGGACATGTTTTTAAGTTAAAAACCTACTCTAAATGCCCAGCTTGAGCAGCAAGAAACAATCAGTCTCAGGAAGCATTTCATGTTGCACAGTAAATAGAGGTAGTAAGATTTATAATCAGATGTTTCTGATTTGGTGAAAAAATATCTTTCATTTTTAGATACAGTAGAATACTGTTTATGTTTGCAGATTCTTTCACCTTGGTCTTGATGCTCAAGTTTTTCCACTTTACTTCTGAAAGATTCCTTACATCTATCACTCCTGCCATTAACCAAAACAACACATTTGTGCTTCTGACAATGACCTTTTTTCACCCATGCAAAGTGTTGCAGAAGTGCTAGTCTCCACACTGCTTATAGCTCCTACAGAAGACAATGACTATATTCCTATTATATGGCATTTACTGAGTCCTTATTTTATATAAGGACGTTTAAGTTGTTTTTGCATGTGCCATTAGAGCATGTGTATTTGATAGTGCTAAGAGAGTGTTGGTGGAAAGAACAGATTTTTACTGCCTTGCCTATACTGTCTTTGAAATTAACAGTATCTGGAAATGGAGCAAGAATTTATTTTGAAGAAAACTAGTTGTTATATTCAAAGGGAAGGCCAGAACTAGTGCTTTTTCAAATGTGGCTCATCCACATCTAAAGATAAGATCCAAAAGTTAACTAGGAAGTTAAATAGATGACAATATGGTCCTCAGCACCTTAATGCACACATCCTGCTCTCTCCAGTCCAAACCTCCCATATTCTCTTAATATAAAAATATTCACCTTACTGTAAGATTTCATATCCCAAAATTATTTGATGTCACAGAAAACAACAACAACAACAACAACAAGAAAACACCAGTGAGGACACAACATATGAGTACAAAGTCACACAGTCTTCTTCAGCAATATTGGAATACAGTGGAGAGAAGACAGCTCTAGGTTTTATGTCCATGTGTCTTCTTATTATTGCTATCTAAAATTATCAGTATCACCACTCCAAAGGAAAAAAAAAAAAAAAAAAAAAAAAAAACAGAAAAATAATTAAAAGCATGCTGGGACTTTAGCTGCCTGTATTCAAGGCCAGCTCATATTATGAAGTTGAGTGGTCTTGGATCAGAAATGAAACGAGCTGTGTGGGAAAATTTGTCATGAGCCTCCTTCTTTTATAAGGTTTTTTCAAGGCTGGAGTCTTTCTCCTTAAAATAGATATGCTGCAGCTAAGCCTGATCTTGTACCTCACCTATCTTGATTCTAGGGCCTAGTTAATAAAACGTTTATCTGATATGCAGACAAAGGATTGCAATGACTGTGAAGGAGGTAAATAATTATATGGGAAAAAAAAAAGGCTTATATTTTTAACCTGGAAAGGTTTAATTATCAAGTATATCTTTGATGTATCTAATATAAGGAAATTTTTTTCAGGCATTTGAGATAAAAATTATATTATCCTGTAAAGCTAGGAAGGTCAGTGAGATACTTGCTATTTGAATGCTACTGTGAGAAATATGACTTCCTCAAGGCAGGAGTTTTACTTTTGAAACTTATTTACATTCTTTTAAAATCATTATTCTTTGTTCAGAGTGTTTATGGTCTGTCCCTCTCATCTCACTCTTGGTCAAATGTTTTTTCTAAGCTGCTCTATTACGTTTCCATTTCCTACCAAGCCAAGAGAAATAACAAATTAATTCAATGAACTAGAATATTATTTTTATTAATAATTTTGTTGCAGTGCTTACCTGAGATACTGTTCTGATTTCTTTAGCACTGAATGGAAGTGGATATAAGATACCATGAATAATAAATGAAGAAGTTTCCATCAGTGATATGTTGAACTGCATTGTATCACATATTTTAAAAAATGCCTACTGTACTAAAAATATGTTCTTTGTGACATTTATAGAAGTAAAATTTATAGAAGAGGGAATTTCTGCAGGGTCAGAATCAAAATGAAATCAATTTCTTCCAAAGACTGTCCTTCCAAAGCCTGGGAAGATGTCACATACTCTGTCACCCCATCAGAAAATAAGAGTAAAAATAAAATCATTATTCCTTTTAGTACTCATATTATTTCCACCCTCTTTTCTCATAGATATCATGAGAAAGAGAACTGTACAAACAAAATAATAGTGGCATCCTACATGTTTCAGAAACATTATTTTCTAATTATGTAGTTTCCAGTAACACATTCATTGTCTTTAGCCACGAATACAACATGCAGAAAATAGTTACTACTTGTTAATAATCCTATTCCATAAATATCAATTTCTTTGTCCATTCTCTGATTATTTCCATAGGTCAAAGTCAGTTCCTATCTCTTTCTTGGCAACATTCATGAAAGACACTTGTATTACAATTTTGCTGATAGACATAATTAAGCTTTGTTCTGTACAGTTTTTCTATCCTGAATAATTTGATCACTTCAGGGTGTATCTAAGTTGTGCATAATTTTACAAAACCTGAACAAGGAATTTACATGACAGAAAGCAATTTTGCAATGAAAAAACTATTAAGAAAAAATAAGATGCAGTAACAGACGTTCTCAGATTGTTTATTAAAGGACAGTGAGGCGAACTGAGATAGGAACAATTTGTGTATTTAGGTGCACATTCTTTCCACACATACTGTTGGTCAATCTGAAACAAATAAGCAATACCTGCTACTTATTCAGTTTTTTTTTTTTTTTTTTTTTTTTTTTTTGTCGCAGGTAGAACATAGCAGGGGGTGAAATTAATTCATCTTTCTGCCATCAAGTAAACTAAAAGCAATTTCAGTCTTCCCATGTGGTCACTTGAGGTGCTTGTCGTGTTCAAGCTAATGATATCAGGCACCCTCAGGTTGTTTAAGTATTCATGAAGTAATTAAATTCTCATTAACATATAAATAAAAGAAAACTGAAAACAAGTTTAGGAGGCACCTAACATCTGTTCTAATGCTTTTAAGTATTAAATGCACCACATACAGAAGGAAAAGTGCATTCTGTTCAGGGAAATATTTTGCATAGATTATTTATAGAAACTGTAATTAAACTGATTTGGCATATTAAGTAAAGTTAACAGCAAAGCATTATTTAGGTAGTTCATGTGTCTTTGCCACCTAAATCAGGGACTAAGAATAGGAAAGGGAGTAGTAAAATTAAATTCTATTTGTTCTGAGATACAGAAAAAATTACAGAAATGATTAAGAAAATGCTCCATTAGAATTGGATAAATGAAAAGCCTCACAAGGCAAGCATACTTTCAGCTTCCCATTCAAAATATATTGAGTGACTTGTTCTTTTTTTTTGTTGTTGTTCTTTTTCTTTTTTTTTTTTTTTAATAAAGTAAAAGCACAAAAAAGTTGTTCTACACTGTGATTCATAAGTTAACCTGCACATAACTTTAAATTCTGAGCTTAATACAGGATTATATTTTGCAGCTTAAGACTTCAGTACAGACACAGCCTTGTATTCCCAAATGAATGTATCCCTTTAATAGTGAACAAAATACCGCCTTATATACTATTTGTTTTTTTTCAAAACTGTGTTACCTACAAGCAACGTATGTAACCACTGCTTCATATCATGACTCTGCAGATTTCTTTATGAAAGAAGCAGCCAAGCATATTTTATTAATCTTGAATCCTGCTTTGAGACTGAGAGGCTAGAAAACTGCAAAGGAGACAGATGAATCTTCAACAGAAGAATCTTCAGAATGAGTAAAAATAGCCATTTCATCAAACAGAGTCAGCTGTGGAAGAGTGCATTTCTAAAAAAAATAAACCTTTCAAATATATATTTCAATTGCAATGTACAAAATTGATTGTGTTCTTTTCTCTTTGTAACAATCTCTGTTTGATTCTGTAGTCTTTTTGAAAATGTATTTTTCTGGGGTGTTAATTCATTGTGCTCATACTCTAATAGTAAAAGGCTAATAAAATATATGTTTTATTGCCTTTACTTTCAATAGAAAGGAATGCACATCCAGATAAATTTAACACTTTTAACTATTTTATGCAATTTATTTGAAAAATCGGTATTTCATGTCTTAGACAAATTTTGCATGCTTACCATGCTTCTCACTGTGATGCCTACTAAGGGAAATGTATGCCAATTATGCAATGTGTTTGGTGCCTTCTGAAAAGGATGTATTGCAAGAAAGGGCACATAGACCTACCTGAAGGAAAAAGATAAATATATTTTTTTTCTTTTTGACTGTAACAGACAAAGAGCAAGCAATTTAAAAGTAGGTGCATTTAGTTATCATTATGCACATAAGCAGCTATTATTCTTTAATGAAGAGTGCTATTTACCACTTGTATCTAAAATTAAAAGCAACAAGTGAAAGCATTTTCCTGTTTCATTCAGTTCAAAACCTGCTGGTAAACTCATATCAGTACCAGAAAACTGTCATGATTAGCAGAGAATAATGTTTTGTTAGGCATTATATAAATCTCTCTCTATATATATATTAAAAAAAAAAAAGTGCTCATACCACAGAAATATATATATATATATATATATATATATATATATATATATATGTACTACTACTTATAGTAGGAGTACATATGTGTACTACTCATCTTAGATCCTTATTGCAATGTGCAATGCAAACTAAATTGGTAACTTGTAAGACAGGAACCAAGACTGAGTTTCCACTTGCCAACAAGTAGAACAAGGACAAGGAAATTAAGCATTACAAGGTTTGCATCAGCGGGTATCTGCCCCCAAACAATTATCAATGCTTATATATATCTCTACTTCTATGAATACTTCTTTGCTCTCTGGCTCAAAGATTGCTTTCTGAGGTATTTCTTGTGATAAGAATCTAGTAGATGAGAGATGAGTGTTGCTGTGTGGTAATCAACATCACTGTGTGGACAATTTTACATTTGAAAGCATTTATTTGGAGCTGTTTACCTTTGGAAGATAGTGCTCAGAACTGTTTACTGGCAGAAGATCTAGCCTGTGATCAAATAACTCATGTTTGCTATGGGAGACTGGGGGATGATACCACTGTATCCTGTGAAGGCAAGATACAAGCTGGTGCCTCCCTGCTCCCTCTTATCTGCTGGCAAGGCCAGAAAGATAGGAACAAAGGAGTTTCCTCTGAGATCCCAGAGCCAGAAGCTGCCACTGCAAGGAAAGCTGATCGACTACTTTGGATTTGAGCTGTCACTCCAAAAAAGAACTGACTCAACCACTTTGGACTTATAAATAAGTTGGTACTACCACTGAAAAGTTGCCATCATGACCATGGTCACTGTCATCGTCAACAGAATAACAATGCCCTATGACCCAGCACTCTGAACACACTGGATCCATGGTGGTGACTATCTCCCTCTTGCTGCCTAGAAAGACTCCTTGCTTCTTCTTTCCCATCCTTTCTATTGCCCTCCTTCCCTTCCCCATTACCCTAATTCATAATACTGTCTGTCCTGCCCTTTCTCATCTCCTTGTTTAAGATTTGTAATAAACTGATCAGATCAACATATGAACCGTTGTTTCTTAATCTCACGCCAGGTATACAGATATTAAAAGAACCTCCTCTCCCTCATATAAATTGGAGCAAGACACTAGTGATGTTAGATTATCTCATAAAACACATGGAAAAATACTGCCTACACAAAATGTAATCATTCTAGGAAGCAGAAGGCAGGGAGCAAACTGACAAAGTCTTTCCATTTGAACAAAGACTACTAATAATGGTATAATCTCTTTCATGTGTGGATGTGTACTGAGCAAGCTGTGGCATGTAAATTACAGCTTATCTTTTATTAATATGAGTCAAAACACTATCTTAGCAATTCTTATGAACAGATTATTGTTCAAAATTGGGGAATGGTTGTTCCAGGGTAAATTTTTGATAGAGAAAAGAGGGTAGATTCAACACTTCTTGACCAACACTGCATATGTTCCATAAAAATGGTACCACCATAATTAAAAATGACTCACAAACGCAGGGTATTACTTTCACATAAAAAATAATCCATTAATTTTTTGAAGCAGAAAACATGCAGTTATCAAATGTTTAATTCATTTTTGTACTGTATTTAAATGATTCGTCTAAATTTAGATTCAAAACATTCAATTTACATGAAATCTCATAAATAAAAAAATATATATACATATGCACTGTGTAGCTGAGCAGTTTATCTCTATACAATGTTTTAAAAATATTTGTGGTTTGTTAAATTAAAAAAAAAACACATTGAATGGAGAATTATTTTATGATTTTTGATTCTCAGTTATGGTTTAAATTATTGATTAAACTACTACACTTTTAGACACATTCAGGAGAACACTAATTTGCTTTCCAACTAGCCAGTGGATCTATGGAGAAAATAGGAATGATGAGAAAAAACTGTACAGAGGATAGTGATAATGGCACTTTCATTACGATCATGATCATGCACAGAATATATTCAGATAGTAGTAATGATAAGCAGTATATTTTGATAACTTTCACAGGCCTTTTGTAAAATAGAACACCGTGATACAGTAAAATATATATTTTTTCCCATTTTTAGTAATAATACAAGGGCTGCTCTGAAAGTAGTGCCTCCTATTTTAATTTGTTAGCCAATGACATCAGGCAAATATTAGTGGTAGAGCAGTAGAAGAGGACACTTCCTACCAATTTCTGTTAAATTTTGTTGCTATGTGACAGATGGTAGCAGAGGGGCAGTCTGACAAAATGGCATCTGACACAGAAATGCATATGAAGCAAAGGTGTGTAACTGAGCTCTTCCATGCAGAAAAAATGGCACCCATTGACATTTATTAACACTTGATGAGTGTTTATGGAGACCGAATTGTGGATGTGAGCAGAGTGAAGTAGTGGGGGCTACATATCAGCAGTTGTGACAGAGACAATGCTTCAGTTCCCCCAGTGCAGACTTTTACAAGCACTGTATACAGGCTCTTGTACATCACTGGCAAAAATGCACAGCTAATTGTGGTGATCATGTTGAAAAAACAGAAGCTGAGAATTTGCTCTATCAAATAGAGTGATTGTGCTTTTTGTATTTGTTGTAGTTTCCATTAAAAGAAATAGGAGGCGTTACTTTCAGAGCAGCCTACATAAATGTACATACAGTGCAGTTCAGCAGTTCTCAGCTATATCCTTCTCACCCACGCTTCATTCCCCTACAATTCTGACACCAGGATTAATAAAATTCAAGGTTTAAGGGCAAACTTACTAGTAAAGATCAAGACAAGGTGCTGAAGGTGCCTTAGAATTCTGTATATCCTTTGTCACTAGTTTCTTGACTTATACATGGTGCTACCAAGACTAACACCGGTCTTCATACAATTAATAAACTACAATATTTTATGAGTAACAAGTCCCATTTAGTAGCTTACTTCATTAGTGTGGGAATATCAATTAATGAGTGACCTGCATCAACAATTTTTTGTTTATGTGCTTCGGAGATTCTCTTACAGCATTACCTTTCTAATAGATGTAGGGATGATTTTAGCTCATTAGAAGTAAGGCCTAGAAATGTCAGACTTCCTCCCATTGTTTGAAAAAGACTATATACATTCTTTTCTTCTTGATCTTGTTGTGTTTTGCAAACATCCACCAAGGTCTCCTGTGTTAGTCTCTTTTTTTGGTCTTTGTCTGCAAACTGTCAGCTCGCTGGTTACCAAACTACTTGCAAATGAATTCAATTCTTCCTAAACCTCTTTCTTAACAGCCTATATCCATCCATGATAGCATTAGAGTAATGTAAATTATTTGTTTGTTCTTATAATCCCAATAATCTATAATCTTCAGTTATAATAGACAATCTTATACTCAGCATCTTGCTATGAGCAAAATGGAACAAATCATACACAGAGCCCAAGATGCACTGTTAATTTAATTAAAATCTTAACTTCTAATGAAAATACAACAGTCATTACTAGACCAGTTAGAGTAGCACTGTGCAAATAAAAACATTCAAAAGGCCTCCCAGAGGCTTTTCCTAGACCCCCCTAGGTGAATGCAGAGCTGTTACGCTGCCAGTGCCCCTGCTGCGTTGCTGCTCTTGCAAGAACTGCCCTGCTGCTCTGTTGTTTTGGAGATCCCTGAATGAGGGAACTGACCGAAACCCCCTGTACCTTGCAGTCAGTCGCTGCAGTTCTGGCTGGAACAGCTCCAAAGCAGCGAACCTCAGCAAGTTCCACCCTCAGGAAGTTTGCCCACCCTCAGCAAGTTTGCTGATGATACGAAGTTGGGAGGATTGGCTGACATGCCTGAAGGCTGTGCTGCCATTCAGTGAGACCTGAACAGGCTGGAGAGCTGGGCAGAAAAAAACAGGATGAGGTTTAACAAAAACAAGTGTAGTGTCTTGCATCTGGGGAGAAATAATTCCATGCACCGGTACAGGTTGGGGGATGAGCTGCTGGATAGGAGTTCTGCAGAGAGGGACCTGGGTGTCCTGGTGGACGACAGGTTGGCCATGAGCCAGCAGTGTGCCCTTGTGGCCAAGAGGGCCAATGGCATCCTGGGGTGCATTAAAAAGAGCGTGGCCAGCAGGTCGAGGGAGGTGATCCTCCCCCTCTACTCTGCCCTGGTGAGGCCTCATCTGGAGTACTGCATCCAGTTCTGGGCTCCCCAGGACAAAAAAGACAGGGATCTCTTGGAAAGAGTCCAGCGGAGGGCCACAAAAATGGTGAAGGGCCTGGAGCATCTCCCCTATGAAGAAAGGCTGAGTGAACTGGGTCTGTTCAGCCTTGAGAAAAGAAGACTGAGAGGGGACCTGATCCAGGTCTATAAATATATAAGGTGTGGGGGGCAGAATGGCAAGGCCGGACTCTTTTCAGTGGTGAGTGGAGACAGGACAAGGGGAAACGGCAGGAAACTGCAGCATAGGAAGTTCCTCAGAAATGTGCACTAAAGAACTTCTTTATGTTGAGGGTGACGGAGCACTGGAACAGGCTGCCCAGGGAGGTGGTGGAGTCTCCTTCTCTGAAGATGTTCAAGACCTGCCTGGATGCTGACCTGTGCGACCTGGTCTAGGGAACCTGCTTTGGCAGGGGGGTTGGACTCCATGATCTTTGGAGGTCCCTTCCAAGCCCTACAATTCTGTGATTCTGTGAACCTCATCAGTCAAGGGCTTCTTCTGGGTTTGCGCCTGTTTAAATCTCCTGCCGTTGCCCTGGCAACACCCCTGCTGCGTCAACCGGCTGCTCTGTTGTCTCGGAGATCCCTGAAGGGGTTCAGTTGGGTTTATTGGCTGAAGAGGTGGCCTGTGAGCAAAAGATTCCAGCTTGATACAAGAAATGGGGAGATTATACTACTGTATCTCGTGAAAGCAAATACAAGGCTAGCATCTCCCTGCTTCCCCTTATCTGCTGATCTAAATTTGCAAGGTCTGTAAGATGAGGACAGAAGAGTTCCTGCTGAGACACCTGAAGCCAGAAATTGTCACTCAAAAAGAGAAGGCCCAGCCACTTCAGACTATAAGTAAGAATTTGTAATGTCATCATTAGTTGTCAACTGACCAACATAACGTTACATGACCCACCACTAGTGAAGATCAGTATTTTACATCACTGAATTGAAACATGGTGATCTGCTTTGCTTTGTTATGTTTGTATGTGTGTCTATTTCTCTTTCTCCGTTTTCTTTCTTTTCTCTTTATCTTCTTTTATTCTTTTACTATTTTACTCTTTGTAGTAGCAATTGCCTAATATTTTCTTACCTGTAATGCTTATTAATTGTAATTAGCAAATTAGCCAGTTTTACCATCATGTGGAATATTAACTGTTATTAAGAAAGCTCACAATAAATTGATGTGCATTATTTCTCTGAAGGGAGGTGCAACTCAGGAAAAAGATTTACTTCTCTCGAAATCTACTAAGTGGGATTTTTTGTTTTATTTTGTTTTCTTCTTTGCCTTGCAAACATCCAAAGATGAAATGAATTATAAGGAGATAGAAGGAGGAAAAGAAGGAAAGAGAGAGAGAGAGAGAGGAAGAAGCCATAAAGGAGAAAATGAGTCCAGCAAACAGGTAGGAATAGAAAGAGAGAATCAGTATAAGAATCAGAATTTATTGATGAATTGGACAAGTTGTCCTACTACCTGTGGCAAGATTTGTTGTAAAGAATGCACAAGGCAGCAGTGTAGAATAATCTGTTTGTACACTTGACAAGATGAATTAATTGTCTTTTGTGCATTTTGTTTGATTTAAAGGAAAAATCTCTCTCTTTGTCTAGGGAAGATGACTCAACCACTTCCTTGGTTAGCCCGCTCCAGAGCCTGACCACTCTTTCAGAGAAGAAATTTTTCCTAACATCTAGCTTGAATCCCTCCTAACACAAGTTGAGGCCATTCCCTCTAGTCCTATCGCTAGTTACACAGGACAAGAGCCCAACAATCACACTGCCCCAACCTCCTTTTATATGGCTGTAGAGAGCTATAAGATTTACCCTGAGCCTCCTCTTCTTCATAATAAACAACCCCAGTTCTCTCAGCCATTCTTAATAAGACTTGTGTTCCAGATTCCTCACCAGCTTTGTTGCACTTCTCTGGACAAACTCCAGGGCCTCAATGTCTTTTTTGTAGTGAGGGGGCCAAAACTGAACACAGTACTCGGAGATCAGTAATGAGTGGTGTCCCACAGGGGTCAGTGCTGGGACCAATGCTCTAATATCTTCTGCAGTAACATTGACAGTGGCACCAAGTACACCCTCAGCAAGTTTGCAGTTGACACCAAGCTGTGAAATGCAGTTGACACACCAGATGGATGGGATGCTGTCATCGTTTTGTAATTTTTGGTTTTCAGTATTCCACATCATAACATCATGTGGGGCACTGGGAATTTAACTGTTAATGCTCAGGTTCTGGGTACCTGTCCAGAAGAGAAGAAGAAGTACATTCCTCAGGGGGGCTTTGCAGTCACAGAGAGGAGTTATAACTCAACAAATCCATTGGAACAGGTTGTCCAGAGATGTGGTTGATGCCCTGTCTCTGAAGACTTCAAAGGCAAGGCTGGATCAGGAACTGGGCAACCTGATCTAGATGTGCATGTCCCTGTTCATTGCATTAGATCATTAGACTAGATGATCTTTAAAGGTCACTTCCAACTCTAAGAAATCTATGATACTACGACCTGGTGTAGGGAACCTGCTTCGGCAGGGGGGTTGGATTTGATGATCTCTGGAGGTCCCTTCCAACCCCTACAATTCTGTGATTCTACGATTCTACGATTCTATGATTCTATGTACTATGATTCTACTCAAGGTGAAGCATCAACAGAGCTGAATACAGAGGGAGGAACATTTCCCTGCTTCTGTTGGCAACACTATTTCTGATACAAGTCAGGATACCATTAGCCTTCTTGACTACCATGGCACACTGCTGACTCATGTTTAGCTGAGTGTCAGCCAACATCCCACTCTGTCCCAAGCCTCCAGCATTGCATAGGATTATTGTGTCCAAAATGCAGGACTCAGCACTTGTTCTTGATGAACTTCATCCCACTGGTCTAAGCCCAGTGATCCAGCCTGTCCAAACCCCTCTGAAGTGTGATTCTGTCCCAAGGCAGATTGACACTTCTTCTCAGCTTGATGTTACCTACAAACTTACTGAGTGTTCACTCAATCCCCTAATTTAAGTCATCAGTAAAGATATTAAACAGGACAGGGGCCCAGTACTGAACTCTGGGGAACACCACTCATGACAATTTATCAGCTGAATTTGACTCCATTCACCACCATTCTCTCATTCACTCACGCCCGGTTCTCCACACAGTAATTTACCCAGCAAATAGTGTACCTATCCAAGACATGAGCTTCCAGCTTGTCTAGGGCAACTAGTGCTGCTTAGTTACCTATCAGAATTAGCTTTAAAGAATATGAACTAGTAAAAGCTTGCATATGTTTAATATTTCATGTTTTCAAGACAAAAGCTCTGGAATGTGTAGAAAATGTGCCTGTTCAGTGAGAAAAAGAAAAAGATAAAAGAAAAGGAAAAGGAAAAGGAAAAGGAAAAGGAAAAGGAAAAGGAAAA
>NW_024963498.1:0-30543 GCF_019238085.1 Lagopus leucura | reverse complement strand
GAAAAGGAAAAGGAAAAGGAAAAGGAAAAGGAAAAGGAAAAGGAAAAGGAAAAGGAAAAGAAAAAGAGAAAAAGAGAAAAAAAGAAAAAGAAAAAGAAAAAAAGAAAAAGAAAAAGAAAAAGAAAAAGAAAAAGAAAAAGAAAAAGAAAAGAAAAAGAGAAAAAAGAAAAAAAGAAAAAAGAAAAAACAAGAAAAAAGAAAAAGAAAAAGAAAAACAAAAAGAAAAAGAATGCATATTCTGCTTCTGTGGGTAGTTGCTTGAATATATTTCTTGAAAAAAATCAACTGTAATTTCAGTTTATTTTGCAATACGGCTGGAGAAAGTACTTTTTTCTTTTTTTTCCAGAAAATAAAATTCATTGTATATGAATACAAAATACACAGCATATTGACATTTCTGCATTCTGGTCCACAGAGGGACTCCTGATCAACAGGCTCTATCAATATAATTTATTGAGGCTGTGCCACTAGAGAAAACAAAGAATTCATCTTGTTTAGGTACATATCACAGACAAAAGAGTCAATATTTGCCTAGCGAATAGAGACAAGAAAGTATGCATTTTGATCTGCTAAAGCACTCAACTAAAATCTCCAAGAGTTGTAGTTACCAAAATTTTATTTCAGGACAGTTATTGTAATAGGAAGATCATGTTCAAAGACAGAAACAAGTATCCTCGTATCTTCAGACAGAATCACAGAGTTGTGGGGATTGAAAGGGACCTCAAGCTATCATTGAGTCCAACCCCCTGCTACAGCAAGTACCCTACAATTGGTCATGCATAAAGGTGTCCAGACAGGTCTCAAATATCTCCATAGGAGGAGTCTCTACAACCTGTCTCAGCAATCTGTCCCTGCGTTCCATTACCCTTAACATAAAGCAATTCTTCTACATTTGCATGGAACTTTGTACATTCAAGTTTTAGGCCATTAGTACTTGTTCTATTGCTATGCACCACCAATAAGAGCCTGGCCTCATCCATTTGCCTCTCACTTCCCTTTATACACTTATACTCATTTATCAGATTCCCCCCCAGTCTTCTTTTTTGCAGGCTGAACAGACTCAGGTTACTCAGTCTTTCCTCATATGTGAGATGCTCCAGTTATCATCTTTGTGGCCCTCCCTGGACACCTTCTAGGAGATCCCTGTCTTTTTTGAATTGAGGAGCCTGGAACTGGACACTGTAGTATAAGTGTGGCCTCACCAGGGCGGAGTAAAGGGGGAGGATTGTATCCTTCGACATGCTGGTCACAGTCTTTTTGACACACTCGAGTAAAAAATTGGCCTTCTTGGCCACAGGGGCACTCTGTTGGCTCATATCTAATCTGTTGTCCACCAGGACACCCAGATCCTTCTTCACTGAGCTCTTCTCCATTCATCCCCTAACATGTGGTTGTTCCTCCCCAGATGCAAGACTCTACACTCACCCTTATTAAACCTCATCAAGCTCCTCCTTGCCCAACTCTCCTGTCTGTCCAGGGCTTGTTGAATAGCGGCACAGCTTTCTGGCAAGTCAGCCAATCCTCCCAGTTTTGCATCATGAGCAAACTTGTTGAGGGTTGACTCTGTCCCTTCATCCAGGTCACTGCTGTAGATGTTGAACAGGATTGGACCTAGCACCAATCCCTCCTGACTACTCCTGATAACCTTCTTTTCTTCCTGCTTAACATGAAGGCCAATGGCATCCCGGGCTCCATCAGAAGAGGTGTGGCCAGCAGGGACAGGGAGGTGATTGTCCCTCTCTATTCTGCCCTTGTGAGGCCCCATCTGGAGTACTGCATCCAGGTCTGATGCTCCTAATACACAAAAGATGCGGAGATGTTGAGGGTCCTGATGAGGGCCACAAAGATAATCTGAGGGCTGGAGCCTATGAAGACAGGCTGTGGGAGCTGGGCTTGTTCATCTGGAGAAAAGAAGGCTGCAAGGGGACCTCATGACAGCCTTCCAGTATTTAAAAGGGGATTATAAATAGGAGGGGAATCAACTTTTTGCTGAGGTAGATAGTGATAGGACACCGGGGAATGGTTTTAAGCTTAAGGAGGGAAGGTTCAAATTAGGTGCCAGGGGGAAGTTCTTTACCAAGAGAGTGGTTAGGTGCTGGAACAGGCTGCCCAGAGAGGCTGTGGATGCCCCATCCCTGGCAATATGCGTGACCAGGTTGGATGGAGTCCTGGGCAACCTGGTCTTGTACCAGATCTGGAGGTTGGTGGCCTTGCCTGTGTCAGAGGGGTTGGAACTTGATGATCCCTGAGGTTCCTTCCAACCCAAGCCAGTTTATGATCCTATGATTCTTCCCATTTCTTGGAGAGGGTATCCGGAACAAATTGTTCTATTGCTGTTCTAGGGACAAAGGTGAGACTTTCTGGTCTTCAGTTTCCCAGATCCTCCTTCTTGCCCTTTTTAATGACTGGAGTGACACTGGCTCCAGTCTTCAAGCACCTCTCCTGTTTGCCATGACCTTTCAAACATGACTTCTATTCACTTCCTCCTCCTGATCAAGTGGAAGTGGCCTGTATTACACAACAGCTTCGTCTATGTTATCCTGTCCCTTAATTCTTACCCACAAGCTCTCCACTTGTTCATCACTCATCACTAGGTGGAGCGCGATACCTTCTAGTTGCTCTCTCACTTAAAGAGCAATTGTACCACTTCACCTTGCCACTGTTCTTCCTAAAGAGGACACTGCCATTCATGACAACACTTCAGTCATATGTACTATTCCATCATGTCACCACAGTCACAATGAGATCATTTTCCTGCGACCACACACAGATCTTTAGTTCTTCCTGTTTATTTCCCATGCCTTGTGCACTGGGTATACAGGCATGTTAGGGAAGCAGAGGGTATAGGTATCCCTAGAGGGATGTAATAAGGTTTCAGCCAGGCTATGGTAATGTTATCTTCTCTAAAGAGTCCTGACAAGATCCTACTGGAAATCTGAGAGTTTTTTTTTTCCCCACGGTTTGGGGAAAATGACAGTATTCCCTGGTACTTCTCTGTCACAAGAAAATCCATCCCCTTCCCTGATCAAATGTAGTTCAAAGTTCTGGTAATTAATCCAAGCATCTTGATGTCTAGAACACTTGTGTCCTGCTTGCTCAGTCACATTAACATAGACATTCGTTTACCCTGTCTCTCAAAGGCCTACTAAGATCATAATACCTAAAACCTTGATCCTGACGCCATTGCCTCAGCCAGTAATTTACCTGACCTATTCTCCTCCTTCTTTCTGGGTCCCAGTCACCAGTCAGGAGGACGGAGGAAAACACTACTTGTTCTTCCAGTCCCCTAAACATCATTCCAAGAGATGCAAACTTCCATTTAATGTTTTGTATTTTCCTTGTTGCAGCCTCCCGTGATCCTACTTGAATGACAAGTCACTAGTAATCTTGTTTTATAAAATGTGGTAGAGGCTTAATATCTCTGACATGTGAACCCCAGAAGACAGCACACCTCTCTGGAGACGTTATCTTGGTGGCTAATAGGGACCACATTGCCTGCTAGCAAGGAGTCCCTAATTACTAAGACTCTTCACCCTTTTTTGGTGGCACTAGTTTTAATATGATTCCTTGGTTGGCCTGGCATCATATGCTTGCTGTGTCTTGGGCTCTGACTGGCATCCAGACACTCGACTGTTTCCTGCCCCAGAGCCTTATATCTCTTGCTCAGGGGGACTCTGGGAGCAGGGGGAAGATGCCTCCTGCTCTGAGCAGAGATGAGGGTCCATCTTCTCTTATGTTGGGTTCTATCATGTCCTTCAACCTCCAAGTGGGAAGCTGGTTTACCTTCTTCCCCAGACAGGGACTTGGGAGGGGACTGTAGGTCAGTGTGTGTTTGTTCAGACCTTCACCTATCTTCTCAGTCTTCTCAGTTTCCAGGTGCCCCTCAGCCTGGTGATTTATTCCTACAGCCTGGCCTTCTGGTCAAGAAGTTGGTTGAGCAGCACGCATCTGCATCCATTATACCCACCCTCCTCCCTCAGGCATGAGTCAAAGAGAGGTTGTGGGCCCCTTATCTGAGTTTCTGTCTCTGCCTATTTGTCACACCGGCTGGTCACCATGTTAGTATTACAGAGCTCTCCCCTTCTGGTCCTGGATGAGAAGAATAGTGCACCCTGCTTGAACACCCCATGTGAACTGTCCACCAAACTGACAACCACATCCTTCTGATGTACCATGCCCTGTTTGCTCATCCTGTTCACTGCACACCTGGATCACTGTGCTCCCTGGTGTCCATTTCTGTATGTGCAGGATGTGGACCCACTTCTCCAGGCCCCACCCTGCTGCATTAAAGCACTGCCAACATGAGGTGCGCAATGGCACCCAACAAGCAGTTTTCTGACGGGGGCTCTCCTTTGCCCATAATTCCTTGCTTCAGTACAGAATGCATCTGCCCCAGGGACAAGTGCCCCACAAAAATGAATAAATAAATAAATGAAAATAAATTAAAAAAAAAAATTGAAAGAGACAGAAGCTGCAGCTGAATTTTATGAAAACTTGTTCATATATACAGAACAAGATTTACGTCTCAGAGAATTTATGCCCCAGAGATAGAGTGTTACACCACTTAATTTCTAGATCTCAGCAGAGCTTAGGTCGAGATTCTTGACTGTTGAGCATAAGAAAAAGAGGGGAAAACTGACATTCTTGAATTCACAGAAAATGTACACACCTTTACTTGATCTAATAAATTTTAATGCCCTTTTGGCCAGCAAACTCTGAACAGCTTATGTTTTTCAATTCTCTTTTTTTTCTATATGCCCTAGTTTTGGCTAGGATAATTTTATTCCTATTAGCTGGCAGTGTGGTGTTTTGGATTTAAGATGAAAATAATGATGATTACATACTGATATTTTAGTTATTGCTGAGCAGTACTTGCACTGTGTCAAGGACTTTTCAACTTCTCTCACTGCCTACTAAGAGGCTGGGGGTGTACAAGAAGCTGGGAGGGGACAGTACCAGAATGATGACCCAAACTGGCCAATGGGATATTCCATACCATATGGTGTCATGTTGAGCAATAAAACTGATGGGAGCTGGCTGGCAGACTGGTGTGTCTCAAGAACTGGCTGGGCATTGACTGGTTGGTAGCCAGCAATAGTGTCACTTACTTTCTAAATCATTTTCTTTATTTGTGATATTTCACACATTCCTTTCCCTGTCCTTATCCCCCTCCCCGTCCCCCCCCACCCTCCCCTTTTTTTTTTCCCAATTCTTTCCTTCATTCCACTAGAAAGGTGTGAACAAATGGCTACATGGTGCTTAAATACCTGCTAGGCTAAATCATAAAACGATATCAGACTTTTTCTTTTGAAATAAACAAACAAACAAAACAGAGTGTGCAATAGGACATCAGCAGATAAGGGGGCATGGCACCAGAAGAATTAAGCATGGTTTTAACATTGTTTCCTGTAACATCCTCATTGACAAATAGATGAGGTATGGAGCAAGTAAGTGGACAACGATGTAGACTTAGAATTGGAGAAACTGCCAGGCTCAAAGGGTTATAATCAGCATCATAAAATCATTTGAAGGCCAGTCATCAGCAGTGTGCCGCATGTGTCCCAAAACTCTTTAATAGCTTTATTCATGACCTAGATGATTGTACAGAGCACACTCTCAGCAAGTCTGCAGACTATACAAAAGTTACTGACAAACCAAATGGTGTTTTGCCATTCGGAGGAACATAAACAGGCTGGAGAAATGGCAGATGGTAATGTGATGAAATTCAAAATAACAGAAATGCAGTATTTTTTACCTGGTCATAAATTATACCTTGCATATTTCCTGTGACACACTAAGTTATCTTGTGACATGTCAAGCATACTTGGAGCCACATGTATGCCTCTGTGGCCAAAGAAGGCCAATAGAATCCTGAGTTGTTTTATCAAAAGCATTGGCAGCAGATCAGGGGACATCATCTTCCCCTGTGCTCAGTAATGCTGAGACATTGGGAGTGCTGGGATCAGTACCATGCTCTCCAGCATGGGAGAGATATGGATATACTGAAGAGAGTAAATGAAGAAACACAAACAGTAGGAGATGTTGAGAAAGATGGGGTTGTTTAGCCTGGGGGAGAGAGAAATTAGGGAAAATTGAGCAGTAAGCATAAAAACATTATATCTGAGAGTAAGAATAGAGAGTCGAGTTCTTTTGAGTGGTACTTAAAGCAAAGAAAAAAAGCAATGATAACAAACGGGAAAATTCATTATAATATATTTTATTATATATATATTACTGTTAAAGCAATGAAATAGAAGAACACTTAGACCACTGAGTTTATGGAGTCTTCACTCTTGAAAATATTCAAAACCCAGCTGGATGCAGCCACCTGTTTTACTTGATCCTTCCTGCTTTGAGCAAGGATGTTGGAATTTGTTGATGTCTATAGGTACCTTCCGACTTCCTGACAATAGATATAACATGAGATAATCCATTAAACAACCTCACTAATTTCAGTAGTTATTCTACTATTTTATTTAGAAGCTGTCAACTATTTCTAAAAAAGTTGATGACTTGAATTTTTTTTCCCCACAAAATTTAATCTTGCAGATGGTTTTCTTTTCCATACAAATTTTCCAACAGTGAATGCTGAGAGTATGTTTCAATCAGTAGTGATTTATATGATTTGGTAATCATATAAAATACTAATTCCTCATCAAGTTAAACTCTGTCACCTCCTGGTTACACCCTAATATCTGAAGAAATCTAACAAGTGAACAAGAAAACTCAGAGTGTAATGATTACTGTTTTCATTATCAAAAAAAAAAAAAAAAAAAAAAAAAAACAATGTGTCTCTACTTTCAAAGCTATGCTTTTATCACTTTTTTTAGAAGTGCTGTGCTGCAAAGTAAAAGGTTAAATAAATTTTTACAGTCATAAAGTATGGTAACAGATTACATTATATATAAAACATGATAGAAAATAAGTGTTTTTTGATAGTCTGTTCTTGTACAGCAGAAATTGTTAGTACATGTAATGGCTCGATATTTTCTGTTTTCTGCACATAATAGAAACTTGTTTAATGTGGCATAACAGCTGAACTTTCCTGCAAGCATATATTTTGAAGAATGAGGTATGCTCTTGCTCTTTTGCCCCTCACTTTAAATTTGTCCTAAATTCAACCTCTCTTCAGGAAAAAGAACTAATTAAAGTGATGGTATGCTTTCTGTTTCCTGAGCAGCTGTCTGGTTCTCTTAAAATATCCCAAAGGCATTTACCATTTCCAGATCTTGCATCCTTCCCTATTTTCCTGGCAGGACGTTCTTTAAAATATAGCCCCTAAACAGTACTTGGTAACGTTTTTCATTCAGTCTTTGGCATGTGAAGACCTTAATTATATCCCTATGAACCTCTGGCATATATCCAGATACCAGAAGAGGAAACAGAAGCAAGTTCACTTAAAAACACCTCTAAAACAGAAGCAGCAGTATGAAAAGCTGTAACTGGTTTTCACTTAGTAATTCTCCATTAGTCAACCATAGTGAGATGAATTCTGTTCACAGTTATAGCACTGTAGGTCTGATGAGAACTGACTTTATTTTCATAATATTTGAATCATAGAAGGGTGTTTACATTCTTTCCAATTTGTGCATATGATGATAAAGTAGTAATTAGATAAATAATATAATAGTAAACTTAAAATATCTTATGCTCAAAATATGTCTGATAATACACATATTAAGCTCATTTAGGTATTCCTTTGTGCATATGTACAGAAACCAAAAATACATTGTGATATCTCAATGTGTAAGTATAAATATGTTAGTTGTGCATGTGGCACCCTGTTCAGACTAAATTTATGTCAGCATTCCCCAAAATGGAAGACTTTAGGAAGATGGGAAAACACAGAACATTTTCTTGTCTCTATTTAGCTGTTCTCACTTTGAAGGAAACTAATACTGCAGAGTAGCCACTTGTCAGCAACATAACACCACAGATAACATTTAGTTACAACTGCTGTATTGTACTTTCACTGGGGATGACCAGTGAAGCCACAGTGCCAACTGTCTGGCTGTGTTTCAGCCAGTATAATCTACAAATGTTTACCAGGTGATTGTCAGGGTATGTTGTCATAGAAAGAACATGATAGGGTTTCAGGCAGTCTTTCTACTAAGTGCATAATTTTAAAACCTAACTTGACTTCAATTTCTGTCCAGAGTCTTGGCTACTGCCATTTGACTGTAGATGGATATTTCTGAAAGTTCTTGCAGCTCATTATAAATGTACTTACAGAACAAGTGGGAAGAATTCTGTAGATCTCACACAGCATCTAGGCTAGATTCACCAGAGATAAAGTGATGAGTAGATGATCTTGAAACAAGCAATCAATTGCATAGCCTGAACTTAGATCAGTGATGATAAGTTTAAAGTGACAAGTGTTTCTGAAGTGTTTAAAAAGCAAGGTAGAATGGAAAGTTAGAATTCCCTCTTTGAATCTTGAATAAGGAAGTCCTTTGCTGGGGAGAAGAAATTAGCATATAGGAATTTTGCAACAAGTAAGTGATGAGACAGGCGAAAGGAAAGAAGAAAATATAAAATTATGTTCCAGCCTGATCTCAGCAAAGATTGGTATCTGGACTCCCTTACAGCAACAAATAAATCTGGTCAAATATTGCTCATCCATAGCTTTCCTCCTTCCTGACAGACATGAAGTATCTGATATATCCTGTACTTGCTGATAATAAACACAATTCAAGTGACAAAACATCACTTGGCTTTATTGCAGTAGGACAAGCTGTAAAAGCTATCTATTCACTTTACATGAAGAACAGAAAATGAGGATATTAAAACTAAAAATAAGAAAACAGCCTTGTGAAACATAGCAGCAAAATGTGGATATCTGAATCACAAATTTTTAAGAAAATGAGAAAGAGAGGGGACTTCTCTGGTGACAGCCATGATCTGTGGATTTCCCATGGTAATAAACTATGATAAAAATCAGTAATAATCAGTAATAATATAAATAAATATATAAATAATATAAATATATTATATATATAAATATTTATATATATATATAATATAAATAAATATAAATAAATAAATATAAATAAATAAATATAATGATAAAAAATCAGTAATAATAATAATAATAGTAATTATTATTAATCTATTCCTTCTAGTTTGGTAGAAAGAGTAGAAGAACAAAAATAAGAGTCAAGTCACCATACTGCAACTCCTAGTTTCTTGGATGTAATAATATGGCACTCTAGGATTTGTGAGAAAATCTGTTAAGTCCTAAAAGTAAATATTTTATATAGATTTTATATAGAATGTATGCATTAAACACACTCAGGAGCTGGTAAAATGTATTTATCTAGATTTGGAGTCAGACTGGAAGAATATTACAGTGGTTATCACTAATACTAATTACATGAATATTACATACTATGTGTATTCATATAACTATATGAATACTTGATCTAATAAAAATCACAAATAAATTAGTATAAGTACCTGTATAGTGTAAATAACAGCATTTGTGAGAGTAATCATTAAATCCATTCATAAATCTAGCTCCCATTTTACACTTGTTAATTGGTGTGTTATCTGGTGTCAGTCAGTAGCCATCCTGTTGTTTCCAAGATGTCTCAGTGCTCTTCTTGTTTTATTGGTATGTTGATTTTCTTCAAAGTCTTCATTAAACAAAGAGCACCGGGGGGTGGGAGGGATGCCAGTCCTTTCCAATGTCTCTTCAGGCATTTCCTTGGACATGCCATGACTTGTTATCTGGTTTGATCAATCTCGTGCAGATATTCTCACAATGTGTATGTATACATATATACACCTACATACCGAGCGTGCATTCCTGGGGAAGGTTCATCTAGAGGATGTAAACTATCAGAGACCCCCCCCCTCCCAAGTAAAGTAGAAAGACTCCCAGAAAGAACTATGTCAGCAAAGACCATGAAATAAAAAAAAAATATTTTCCAATTCTAATGCAGAAACAATATTTAATTCCCACATTATGTACCAAAAACCTTCATATTTCTGAAAATGAAATCAAGCACATTAAAGAATTTTTAAAAATATTTTCTGAAATTCAGTTCCACATTTAATTGAGCTGAACAGCAGTTGGATTGTGAACAGAAGATTGTGAACCCACTGATGTTTTGGATATCTGGATGATAGAAATGCTTCTATCTTTATTCTCTGTACTTATCATAATATATTAAGGAAAAAATATCTTTACCTTATAATAATAATATTCGTTTTGTACATTGCTATCATCAACAGAGCAGCAGGGCAGTTCTTGCAAGAGCGGCAACGCAGCAGAGGCACTGGCAGCGTAACAGCTCTGCATCTATCATCTAAAACACTGGTGATACCAAAAGGGTTCATCATCAGGACCAAGACAAAAGTAATGAGCCAGGTCTGCTGTTCATTCTGGATGTCCATCCCACAAGCAAGAACAGGCATAGGGGGAGGACTGGGTTAGTATTCAAAGCTCGCCCAGAAAGTTGACTTGAGACAAGACTAGTTGTATTGTAAATCCTACAGTCCATTCTGGAGGTATGGCTAAAGACAAGGTGACTTGCAATGTAGGCTTGGATCCACCAAAATATAGAAACATATTGGGTTTATCTGGAAAGATTTTACTACTGGGGCCTGCAGCAGTGGCTTCTTGCAAAATAGTCCTGAAGCTGCCACATGTTGGATAGAACAAGTTCCAGTTAGATCTACAAGAGAGCAGCAACTATACAACACTGAGCTAATGAGTTATACTGCTTGCATCTCTGCAATTACATATTTAAGAAAGAGTAAGAAACAGAATCACAGAATCACAGAATCACAGAATTGTAGGGGTTGGAAGGGACCTCCAGAGATCATCGAGTCCAACCTCCCTGCCAAAGCAGGTTCCCTACACCAGGTCGCACAGGTCGGCATCCAGGCAGGTCCTGAATATCTCCAGAGAAGGAGACTCCACCACCTCCCTGGGCAGCCTGTTCCAGTGCTCCGTCACCCTCACTGTAAAGAAGTTCTTGCGCACATTTGTGTGGAACTTCCTGTGCTGCAGTTTCTGGCCGTTTCCCCTTGTCCTGTCTCCACTCACCACTGAAAAGAGTCTGGCCTCGCCATTCTGCCCCCCACACCTTACATATTTATAGACCTGGATTAGGTCCCTCTCAGTCTTCTTTTCTCAAGGCTGAGAAACACTGTATAGGAGCTGAAAGAACGTGGAAACTCAAGAGAAACATCTCTGCAAACCCCAGTGTCTATGAAGAAGGAAGGGGAGGAGATGCTGCAGGTGCTGGAGCAAAGATTAATCTGCTGCTCATGGAGAAGACCACAGTGAAGAAGGTGATCGCCTGCAGCCCATACAGGACCACAATGGAGCAATTAAAACAGCAACATTCTGTGGAGGAATCCATGTCACATCAAGTGAATTTGCCCTAAAAAAGGCTGCAGGCTATGGAGAGCCTACAAACAAAAGGATTCTTGTCAGAAACTTCAACTTGTAGAGAGGAACTCCTGTTGGAGCAACTTGTCTGTCAAGAATTATAATTCCTAAGGAATTCATAGTGAAACAGTCCATTCCCAATGCCCATGGAAAGCACCCACTTTGCATCAGTTTGTGAAGGAATGTATCTCATGGGAGGGATATTGGAGCAGGTGAAGTGTATGAGGAGAAAAGAACATCGGAGGTAAAGAGTTATGACTTGACCAGAACCTCCATTGCATATCCTTTTGTGATGCTCACGGGTGAGAGAAGGTAGAGGAATTGAGTTTGAAGTTGAGCTTAGAGCTAGAGTGAAAGTTGTTTTTAGCTTCTGTTTAGTTCTCAATATGTTGGCAATAGATTAAATTTATCTTCCTCAACTCAAGCGTGTTTTTCTTGTGACAGTAATTCGTGAGCAATTTTCCTGTCTGGATCTCAACCCACAAGCTTGTTCATCATATTTTCTCTCCCTTTACTGCTAAGGACAACAAGTGAGGTATCTGCTTGGTAGGCACCTGCCAAATTGACTCAAGTAAACCCACAACAATCCATCAGTACAGCAGAAAACAAAGGCAGAGTGCAGCACACCTAAGACATAGCATAGTACAGATCTGAGCACCCAAACTTAAAAGGCAGTCCTGGGCACACAGGTAAAAGAGTAGGGGGCAGGGGACACAGTTGAAGTTTTTCAGGGCAGATAAAGCCTATTAATGCTCTAAGGGTTCCAACAAGCAATATAAAAACTTGTATCAGCTTCCAGAAAATAATATCTAAAAGCCATGTTATAGGTTTTTCTCAGGAGACCTAGAACAGTAAAATTTTTCCTAATGCTTTAAGCAAAAATGTATATAAAATAATTTCATTTACAACTTGTTTCTACTCTAGATATCTTAAAGCTCTATTTGCCCCCACCTAGCAAGGAATACTCTGTTCACCAAGATGTGGCTAGCTTTGAAGGATCTTTGGAGGATGTGAACATGTGAATTCTCTTTATTTTTCTGTGACTGTTTTATAGACTTTATTCACTTTTTTTTTTTTTTTTTTTTTTTTTTTTTTTTCCAGCATATAGACATGATTATGAATGCATGACCTGGCTACTAGCGTAGAATCATTCTTATTCTTTTCCCCCTCTTGTCTTGTCAAATTGTAATTATCTATGCAAATTGACTAGAATGAGTATTTTCCAACATCTGATTATAGTTATTTTCATTGCAAAATTTTCTAAGTGCATTTTTAGCATGTGTTGTAAGAAAAGAAACAGAAGAATCTGAATGTATGCTAAGTGCACTTTAAAAATTCAGATGAACATTCACAGAGATTGCTTTCCAAGAGATTTTCTAGAGAAGTTGATTTCAAAACACTCTGAAGTCAATAAAACAATGTACTGTTGAGTATCAGATCAGGCCCTGCATCCTTTGTTTGTTCATACAGCATTGTTTTCCTCATTGCAAAAAAGGTTACATTTTAAAGAAAGCTAAAAACACAGTAGTTTATAGTTCATAAACAAGACTTACATTAGCAAATGCTACCAGCAAGCATAATCCACAAGTTAAATTTGGGAGAGACCAGTGGTTACTTCTATGAAACTATTTAACAAGACAATAAATACTTTATCTTGCTATCCTTCTATTCCATTAAAATATGTAAATGAAGTGTGAAAAGAGTCCTAAAAAGGCTTATGATTAATTGCATAAATATGCACTCTTGCTTGGAAAAGTGTAGCACTCATTTGCTGCAGCTGATAATCTAAAAAAATATAGAGATATGTATGTACATATATATAAATACATATCTATGCTATGCTCTTACAGTCTCTGATAGAGAGATGTGTTTGAATTCTGAACTGAGATTATTAGCTGAATTCTTTTCTTCTTCCTTTTACTTTCCAAGCTTTCATTAACAAGCATATCATAAGGAAAAAAAATCGTAATCTGGTGTCGTCCCTTCAAATTCATCAAGGTGACACACTTCAGATGCTTCTTTTTCTCAGTCTGATTCTTGAACCACAAATAAAATTGGAGAGGATTTAACCAAAGTGCACATGCTGATTTTGCTTTGTACTCATATCCAGTATATTCTGTAATGTCTGTAAAGGTCCCAAGAACAGAACACAGCTGTTCTTGTAAGATTTGCTCTTTGGTATTCACAAATTCATATTGTTAAACACTATCATTCTTTACATTACTTTCTTTTAAAATATAATGTGCTATTCAAGAGTTATTTTGTTGCCTGATCTTTTTTTTTTTTTTTTAATTTTTTTTAACAGCCGAGCAATCCAATCAAATCATATCCTAGGTGATTCTCCCTCTTTACTTCACTCTTGTAAGACCCTACCTGGAGTGCCATAGGCTGCCAGTTCTGAAGCCCCCAAGAAAAGGAAGTCACAGACCTAACAGAGCAGCTCCAGAGGAAAGGGACAAAAATTATCAGGGGTGTGAAGCATCTCTCCTATGAAGACAGTCTGAGATTACTGAAGTTGTTCAACCTAGAGAAGTGAGGCTCCACAAAGACCTGAAAAGCAGCTTTCCAGTACTACAAGAAAGATGGGGAGAGATCCTTAATCAGGAAGTACAGCAATTGGATGAAACATAATGGTTTTAAATTGAAAGAGGATAGATTCTCATTAGACACTAAGAAGAAATTATTTCCTCAAAAAGTGGTAAGGTACTGGTGTAAGAGATTATTTTTTTGCACTATTGTCTCAGAGCTTGATGAGGATTGATGAACAAGTACTGGACAAGGGTTGAGAAATCCTTTGTCTAAAAGACACAGATAGACAAGTCCAGGCAAATCCTGGTCAAAGCTGGCCAAATCTTTTGTCTGAAGATTTGCAGACCCAGGCAAAGAGAGAGAGATAAGCTGCAGCCAGGAAGCAGTTTTTTATGTGGGCTTATCTCAAGGGAGATAGCCATTTCAGGAGGCACTGACACAAGCACCCAGGAATGCCACTTTGGGAGAAGGAGGAGGATAAAAAAGGGACCAATAGCATAAGGGTAGGTATCTGACATCAGATGTCTCACAATGTGATGCCTACCTGCTGACAGAGCCTCCTGGCCTGCTACCTGAGACCTGCCTCTTCCTCCTGGACTTGCTGTCGCTGTACCAGCTTGCTGCCTCCGGCTGGCCACTCTGCTGCTGCTCTCCCCCTGCACTTTTGCCTCGGACCATCAGAATGGCACGCAATGGGCCGCTACTGGATCTTGATGGTGATTGTCCCCACTTCACATAATTCTTGCTTCTTTCCTATCTTTTCTATCGCCCATCCTTCCCTTCCCTATCACCGTAATAGTCGCCGGCCTCCCTCTTCCCCATCCCCTTGATTAAGATTTGTAATAAACTGGCTGGACCAACATTTGAACTGTTGTTTCTTAATCTCATGTTGGGTATACATTTATCAAAGAACCTCCTCTCCCTCCTATAAATTGGAGTAAGACAACTGGAACAGGTAGATCAGAGGAGCTGTGAATGCCCCATTCTTAGAGGTATTCAAGTCCATGCTGGATGGGGCCTTGGGCAACCTGATCTGAAAATTATCTCTGCCCATGTTAGAGGGATTAGAATTTCATTATCTTTAAGGTCCAATCAAACACAAATTTCTCCAAATGTCAGTGATTGTCAGTAAATGCAATATTTTCCATATGGAGGAATTCAGTGATACCCTTTTCTTCATACCCATTTACACTATTGTTTCACTATTGTCCCTCTGCAGCCATGTGTCTCACAGCAACAAAATTTAACAGAATTCTGAGGGGAAGGTCCAACCTTCCACAGAATCACAGAATTTTAGGGGCTGGAAGGGACCTCAAGAGGTCATCAAGTCCAATACCCCTGCAAAACAGGCTCCCTATGTCAGGATGCACAGATAGGCATCCAGGTGGGTCTTGAATATCTCCAGAAGAAGAGAATCCATAAGCCCTCTGGGCAGCCTGTTCCAGGGCTCCATCACCCTCAACATGAAGAAGTTTCTTTGCATACTGGTGTGGAATTTCCTGCGCTTCAGTTTATGGCTGTTTCCCCTTTCCCCACAGACTGTTGAAAAGAGGTTGTCCCTGTTTCTTTGACTCTCACACTTACGATATTTATAACCATTAATAAGATCACCTCTGAGTCTTCTTTTCTCAAGGCTGAACAGATCCAGTTCACTCAGCCTTTCCTCATGTGGAAGATGCTCCAGGCCCTTTATTATCTTTGTGGCTCTCCACTGGACTCTCTCAGGATACCTCTGTCTTTTTTGTTCCAGGGAGCCCAGAACTGCATACAGTACTCCAGGTGAGGTCTGACCAGGGCAAAGTAGAGAGGGAGGATCACCTCCCTTGACCTGCTGGACATGTTCCTTATAATGCACCCCAGGTTCCCACTGGCCTTTTTGACCACATTGCTGGCTCATCGCCAACCTGTCATCCACCAGGATCCCCAGGTCCTTCTCCGCAGGGCTCTTCTCCTTCAGGTCATGTTCCAGCCTGTGCTCATACTTGTGGTTATTCCTTCCCAGATGCAACACTGCACTTGCAACCTCATCTGGTTTATTGCTGCCCAGCTCTTCAGTTTGTCCAAGTCTCCCAGCTTTGTACCATCAGTGTGTTTACTGAGGGTGAACACTATTCTCTCATCAAGGTTATCAGTGAAGATATTGAACAAGATTGGACCCAGCACCAGCCCCTGGGGAACACTGCTAGTCACAGGCTTCACAGCCATCCAAGCTTGACCAGTCAGCCACTTCTTAACCCACCTCACTGTCCACTCATCTATCCCACACTTTCTCAGCTTAGTTATATGGATGTTATGGGAGAAAAAAGAAAATATCAAAAGCCTTGCTGAAGTCAAGGTAAATGACATCCTCTGCTCTCCCCTCTTCTATTCAGCTGGTGGTACCATCATAAAAGATTATGTGGTGGTTGAGCACAGTTTTCACTTGGTGAATCCATGGTGACTATTCCTGGTGACCTTCTCTTCCAATTGCTTGGTGATGGAATCGAGAACAAGCTGTTCCATACGTTCCCAGGAACAGAGGTGAAACTCAGTGGTCTGTAGTTTCCCAGTTTTTCCTGCAGTACCACTAACATTGCCTCCAACATCATGTCCCAACATAATAAAATAGCATGCTTTGCCTTTGGTGCAGATCTTATATATAGAACATAAGGAATTTCCTATTAGGTAACTTATACATCTAAGGAAGATGAATGAGAACATCAGGTGTTGACATATAATAGAGCTGACTAAAGAAGAGCTTCTGCAGTCTACTTGTGACAAGGAATTAGCCCAATATTTTCCACAAGAAATGTAATTTTATTTATTTATTTATTTATTTATTTTATGGCACGTGTTTATGATTCCTACTTAATACAGCACAGGATTAACTTTCTTATGAGCAAAATCACCTGACAATACCTACATGACCTACAGCAAAAGCAAAAAGAACTTTTTCAAAGTAGTTGATTTGTTCTATTACTATTATTATTACTGATATTATTATTACGTATAATATGTGTAATTTTATATTAAAATCTTTATGCTGCTTCAACCAATACAGATACATATAGCACCATCTAGAGATATAAAAGCAAATTTTTAAAATGAAGAACTATCATTATCAAGCAACCAGTGTACAGATGACTTGTAATTTAGAATTAGCATTCAAACTATATTTTGAAATGATAGGCAGTAAGAAAACCACACATACCTAACTGAAAATAGTTTAATATTTGTTCCCTGCATGACTTTTCCATAAATATACTGATGGAGCTGCTTCTGACTATAATATGTGTTTTATGGCAAACTGTTAAGATAATGGTCAGATTACACAATAGCTAATGACATTCTTGAAAGCCCTCTGGGTTGAGTAGAAATATTAAATAACCCTTAAAATAACATGTAGAATAAACTCAGAAATTCACACTGGTAAGAATTTTTGTGTAGTGTTATTTCACTTGAGTACTAATTGCTACCAAGATCTATAAACATGTACTCAGGAACTGGCATTAAAAGTGTTCAAAGATTCCAGGAATATTTCAGGGTTTCCATTTTCTGGAGGAAAAACAAACAAACAAACAAAAACAAAAACAAAATAAACAAAAACAGTGTTGAAGACTAGCCAATGCACAAGACAATCAAGTTTCATAGTCCACTGATTCTTTTCAGTGAAGTTATGAGTCACTTGCATCTTTATAATTTATCTGTAACTACAGTAATAGTAATTTTTTTTCCGTAGGATTTTTTTTTTTTCTTTATCTCTTACTAGTCTGTGAGTGACAGAAAAGACAAAGATGACAGCATGAATATTATGAATATTTAAGATTTCAACTAAGATTTCAACTGCTAATATTCTTAAACCATGAGCTACTCCAGCCACAGCATTTCAGAACAACTGAAGGTGAAGATCTTAAAGAAAAGTGAGACATCTCAAAAAAAAAAAAAAAAAAGACTGAAAGTACACAGAAATGTAAAATATTACCTTTAGGCTATTGTGATATTTAAAATCCTACTACTGTGCCAAAATGTTTTTAACTGTGTTAAATTGGAAAGCAAACCTAATATAAACACATATTATCAAAGTAGAATAGTCTCCAATTCCTTTCACATCAGTATACAAAAAATGAAATAGATGCATAAAAAAGAAGAAACAAGTGAAATCACATCAATGTAAAATGAGCATACTGAAAGTAATGTTAGACCCTAATCATTTAAAGAAAGAAAATCTATATTAGAATTTGAATAATAATAAAGACAGTTAACATGATTCTATATATTGTAAGGATAATGGTAAGAGTTAATGACAACATTTCTCCAAGTCTATGCCTTTGTCCTGTAAGAAACAACAACAACGAAAGAGTGAGAAATAAATAGAGGAAATAAAAAGAGTGATTCAGGTATTTTTTGAAGGTGAGTTGGATGAATAGTCTTCTAAAAGCGTTAGTTAGTTCCTCTGTTGTACAACTCCTTTGCTCTGTCAGGAAATCTGGATCACATATTTATATTAAATACCTTTCTTTTAGGTGATTGTGGTCAGTCAATTGTTCATGTTAACAGACTCATTGTTTTTCATGTTTGTTTTACCTTATTTTTCATAAAGTCACTAAAAACTTAAGTTATAATTGATTATCCTCCACCTTATTTAATGAAAATTATCTGGCATATACATTCAGGAAAAATACAGAATTCTAGGGGGAGGATGAGGGATTGGGAAATATTCACTGGTTACTTGAAACACGAAATGGAAAGTTTCCTGTGCAACTATCCTTAATACACAAAAACTAACAAAGTAAAATATACATTTTACTGAAATGACTTGATGACACAAATAGCAAAAATATTAACTTTGATTCTAACACAAATTTTAAACAGATGGGAAAAATCATTGTGGAATAGTGCTATTTCTTTTTAAAAATAAAAATTAAGCCACATTGAAATATGGATTATGCCCTGTTTTTTCTGGTTGTTTTTTTTTTGTTTGTTTGTTTGTTTGTTTTGTTTTTAGCTCTATAGTTTGAAATAAACATTAGTAAATCTAATTAAGAGATGCAAAAAATGTTTTTTCTTCTGTTCTAAAAATCTGCCGTATGATTTTCAACAATCGAATGCAACAAAGAATATAAATAAAAGTTGTTCTTTGACCTGCCTTTGGAGCACAGAAGTGTTGCGTACAGAACATATCAGTATGCAGCTACAGCAGGCCTCATTAGTTTGCCATCTGCCATGGCAGATAGATGCTTAAATGTTGTTATTGCAAGGTTCATTGAGCAGTAAAATTATAATATTTTAAAAAATGTATTTTAAGTAAAAATCCCTTGAAAGAAAACATCTGCCAAATGATGACTATGGCTGTGATCCCATTAAAAATATAAGATATCAAGCAAATAAAAGAAAATTAAAAATTAGTCATATTAGCCTTCTAGCTCTTGTAAGAATGCTGTGTGTATATTGAGATGAATAAAGTAACCTTTCCAATAAGGCAAAATTTTCATAAGGCAATACTGAAAATGTACAATAGATAGTACACATAGTCCTAGCTATTTCTAGCACGTCTTCACTGGCCACAGGGTAAACAATAGGAACTGTTAGAAAATGGGTTGTGTTTCATTAAAAAAACTTTTCTGGCTTACTTCTATTTATCATTAACTCCTAGAATTTCTGTTTGAAGAAGAGAAAACTAATAATTGTGGGGAGTCTTGTTAGTTTGGACTGTCACCTTAAAACTGGGATGGTAGGCTTGGAAACCATTTTTGATTTTAGAAGATGCATCAATTGAGCCTTCGGCCTGTACATATAATAACACAAATCTTTTTTTTTTTTTTTTTTTTTTTTTTTTTAATACTAAAAGACTGTATCACATGCAGATCAAATTATCTCTGCCCAGCTCACATTTATCACTAGCTCCAATTTGGATATCAAAGAAATTTTAGAAATAGATTACACAGGGAGCCTCTAAGGCTTATATGAAACCAAAATGGACAAACTTCCTAGAAAAATATCCAAGGAAGAGAAGAGACATCAATTTCTCCTGCAACCTTACATCTCTAGCTAAAAAACAAACAAACAAAAAACCATAATTCTTGGTAATAAGTAAACTCAATAGTGAGGAATGGAACATAGATTGTTGTTTCCCAACTCAAGGATCTTTTTTTTTCTTTTTTATTTCTTTTTTTAATTCCAGAGAAAAGGTAAAATATTTAACCAGATTAACAGAAACAGCATTTTTTATAGTTATATTCCTCTGTATTTTCTTAACAACAACAAATATTTTGTGCCCAAGAAATATCAATATATATTAAAAAAAAAAAAAAAAAGAGAGAGAAAGAAAGAAGGAAAGAAGGAAAGAAGGAAGGAAAGAAGGAAAGAAGGAAAGAAAGAAAGGAAGGAAGGAAGGAAGGAAGGAAGGAAGGAAGGAAGGAAGGAAGGAAGGAAGAAGGGAAAAAAAAAGAAAAAAATTGTGGAAAATAATCTGCTTCACTAGTGTATTAAAATATTCTGTATACTGGGTACTGTAAAAATTGTTTTAGCTAAAGTAAAAAGCTGTAAAAGCTTTCCCTGTTTTAATACCAATTCACATACAAAGTCAGGAGGATATGAATGACTTCCTAGTAACATAGTCTTTGTATTTATGAGAGAAAAATCTTCTTATCAAAGAAACTGGCTAATACTTCCAGAATAGGAAACAGGAGTTAGTACATCAGCAATGCCAGAGCTGAAAACAAGTTCAACAAACTAAATGAAAAACTTTATAAAAATATATATCAAAATCATCAAAATATATCATAAAAATACATATGATATATATATATATATCATTGACAATATATAATAATATACATAATAATGTTTATAAATATATATATATATAAACAAAGATAGTGCTATTTTCAGAGAAAAAAAAACAATAACACAAAACAAGCAAGAAATTTCAGTCCCAATGAAACAGAAAAACACAATTTCCACATATCTGTTATTTTCAAAATGTATGACAACAGTTCATTTATTACATTAGTTGCATACCAGAATGGAAAGTGATTAATATTACTTATGATTTGAAGAAAAAAAAAAGTGACTAATTTAATGGGTGTCACATTTGAATTTTCATGGAAAAAAACTCTGTAAAAGCAAACTTAACAATAGTAAATAAATAAATAGCAGCAAATCTTATCAGATTTTTTTTGTGTCTGTGTATGTTAGATAGATTTCTAATAATTGTGTTCCATAATGGACAATATTTACAATATTAGAATTTCTTGAATCAAAGTGGTGAACGTATTTGTGACAATTTTTATAGGTTCAGATCTCTGAAAACTGAAATGAGCTACAGATTAAGATAAACTGTGTTCCAAGTTCACTCCTATTTTTTGAAAACAAAGTGTTAGCATAAGTTTAAAATAAATTTAGTTGCACTTACTGAACTTCACAGTATGAAATATACTTAATTGCTGGGTAGAATTAGTGCTACTGTAAATAATTGATAGAGATGACGAAATACTGATTTTCTATTTCAGTAAGACTAGTTCTTTTCTACCATTGCTGCACATTAGTATTTTCTTATAGACATTCATCACTGAACAACAAGTTTGGCTCAGTGTAACTAACAAATCTCATCAATACTAAGAAAGAAAATTAAACATGAGTATGATGCAACATGCGAGTTGATCTACTCATTGTCTCACAGATACTCCATTTCATGTGTATCCTTTGAACATGGATAAAATGATAGGTTCTAAGTTGACTTATATGAAACCTGGTAATTGGGATACTGTGTGACACAACTGTTTTTTATTAGCTAGGTAATTTACAAGGCAATATAACACTAATAGCATAAATCTTATGAGTTACAGTGACAACATGCCATGATTTACACCAAAACTATTGACTTGAGGTGCTTAAGCCCACCATAACAGCTCTCAGATAATAGTATGAAGTCTTTAAAAAGTATAATAAATAACAACATGTCAAAATATACTTCATAATATTAATGTGCCAATTGCACCATCTTAGGAATTATGAGTATATATAAAATAAGTGTAACATGAAACTGCAAGGAAACGTACAGCATGGTAAAATACATCATCACTTTGATGAAAACAGTAAAGTGCTATATTCTACTTCACAATTAAAAGTCACCATAATGTCCATATAAAATGAAAGTCAATCCTAAGACCCTAAGAGTAGCATATTTTGTTTCAGTAATTACTTACTATGTAATTGTCTTATTTCCCCTGAAGTCAGACACAGTTCCTGTAGATACTTTCAAACTTAACAAATACGAAACAAATTATGATAGTTCTCTCAAAGAGATTATACTGTAATTTAAAATGAATGTTTTGCAAAAATGTTAAAGAGCTGAAAGACTAAGAAGTAAAATACTTCTCAAAGGGTTGAAGTAGACCGGTTGCTGATTCACTCACATTAGGGTCAGAAATTCCCACTAAGTTTGGAATAGAAGCAATCTGTGATAAAATATGGCACTTTTCAAGTCTGTCTGTACCTTTAAAATTACCATCCATTCTTGATATACAAGGTAAAGGTAAAGTTCCCTTGTCATCATGCTGAAGTTCTGTTTCCAGCAAAATATTTCCATGGCTTACTAATGTTGCTCAGAAAGGATATTCTATAATGGGTTAATAAAGTATTTAGCAAAACCAATGCATCTTATAAGTGACCAGAAAAAAGCCTAAGAAATGCAGTCTTTCTTTAAAGTATCACTGTACAATTTTTTATACCATGTATACACTTGGCAAATTTACACCAGCACTTCCTATAGTGTACAGATTATTTCCTACAGTCTGGTGTTGCAGATGAGCAGCAATCATTTTCACCGTGTAACAGAATTCACTCATGATCAGTGTCCAAGGTACAAGATATAAATGCATTGTGCATGAATACTACAGAATTTTCCAAGTCCTATCAAGAACATCAGCTTCATAAAAAATTGTCTCTCCATCCTCTATACAATCCATTATAGCTTCATAATGAATGAAAATAAACTTAACTACAGCAAGCACAAGATAAACTGTTAATTCTTCAGTTACTGAGTGCTACACTGGAACAAATCTACATTCTTGCAATACTATTGTCACTAGTGACCAAAAACTGACCTGATAGCTAACACATACAGGAGAAACACTTTCTTACAACAACAAATAATTTAGTTCAGTTTAGTTTCTGCATGTTGACTATTTAATCTTAACTTGCCCATTGTCTTTTGAGACCCTGTTACCTGCTTCAGTATTCTCTAATGAACCTGTTAGAGAATTTTGGGATGGATGTTAGTTCTCCATCTTTTCACTTCTGTAGCTCTGATGGGCCATTATAATTGACTTTGTTACATCTTTTTATGGGGTTTGATGGAAGGCAAGGAAAACAGAGAAAGGAGAATCACTACTGCAAACTCTGGAACGAAGTGCTTTCTTTATGACTGATTGGTAAATTTATAACAGTAGCAAGACATATTTTGAAATGACCATCTGCATATTTCATTAATTTGACACAGATTCAAAGATCAGATGGGTTTATCACTTTAGAAGCTATTCAAGGTCTGATATAAAACTGGTAATCTTTAAACTAAATATTGGGGGGGGAGGAATGAATATTATTTTGTCCTTCTGATTCATGTCCTATATGAAATTTTCCTTATACGCCTCAGTAGTTTTTAATTTTGCTCTTTCAATTTATTAAATTATATTTAATCTCACCATGCCCCATATTATTTATAGTGCATATTCCCTCTGTAAGCTATTCAGTTTGTAATCAGCTCTTTATTTTCATGGTTCTTATTAGGCTTGTTACAACCTTGGAGAAGTCATGGCACTTCCTGAAGTCCTGCACTGTCATTAATAGGTTGCTTTTGTCATTGTCATTTCCTGGAATTTAGAAATGACTGCATGTGTCCACATTTCTCCACATTAAATGTAGCATGCTTCCATGATATTCTTTGTTTTTAAATCTTTTTTATTAGAAAGCCAAAAATAACAGCTGCATATATCATAATAGCAGAGCTCAAATCCAGGAGTAGGGGTTTCTGTCACAGTTTGTCCTTTTAATTAGTAGAATCTGAAAAATGCTATGACATTACTAAGCCATATTACTCTTCTTGTAGATTCCAGGAATTACTTTTGTCTTGAATTCTTAATTCCATTATTTTACAATACTATTTCCTTCCTTCCTTCCTTCCTTCCTTCCTTCCTTCCTTCCTTCCTTCCTTCCTTCCTTCCTTCCTTCCTTCCTTTCTTTCCTTCTTTCCTTCTTTCCTTCTTTCCTTCTTTCCTTCTTCTTTCTACTAGATATGTTTGTTTGACATTATCAAAGAAATATATTATATATTTGGCCATTGATAAATGACCAAAAGAAACAAAAAAAATAACCTGAGATTCTTATATTAAACAATAAAAAATGCACATCTCTTGAGATTAAAAATAATGAGTCCCCATAACAAAAAGTAAATTTTGATTATTTTGATTTGTGTATTTGCTATTTTTTTAACACAGTTTTTGAAAACTAACTGGAAACATTAGAATTCACTAGTGGTTTTTTGTTTGTTTTTTTTTTTGTCTGTTTGTTTGTTTTTGTAAATGTTGATCTGAACAACAGAAATTCTGTACTTCCAAGAAAGTAAGATGGTAAAATTAAGCAAATTGAGTTACAGAGTAAGCAGAGGAAAAGAAATTGAAAAGCACATCTCAGGCAATGCTCTGTTAATCTGTTTCATGTAATGTATGACCAATTTTTAATGGTGGATGCATACAGATATGAATAGGTGAAACAGAGCTAACTAGTTAATACAGAGAAAGCCACTGTAGCAAAAAAAAAAAGTACATGTAAATGTATGATTTACAATTGAAGAAAGTAAATAGGAAGTTAAGAAAGAAAGTCTAAAAGTAAAAAAAATCCACCAAAGCATTTCAGAGGCTGAAACAACTTCAAAGTACAAATGAATTAAAAAGGATATAATGAGTTTCAGTTGGCCTTGAACCCAAATGTAAATATTTGAAAACTGGGTAACTGTCATGGTTTTATAATTTTGTTATCGGTATTCCACATTGTAACATCATGTGAAGCATGGGTAATTAAAGAGTTAATACTCCAGTTCTGTGGACTGACAATTTTCTGGATATCTGGATCCCAGAAGAGAAGAGCTACATATCTGCCAAAATGTTTCCTAGATTGATCATTTTGGTGTCTACAATTTAAGAACCACCATTAACTACAGCCATTGGCAGTAACTGTACAACTATACAGAAATGTGTTGTTAATTAATGAATTTACTGATGTTTTGTTATAAAGTTTAAGATTGACTTGATATATACCTTGATATGTACTCTAAATACTTCCACAGCAGCCTAATACTCTAACTGATACACAGAGAGGAGCAGATACATATTCAATTATAACACACTGATACAGAAGTGTTAATTTAGCCCTTTGGACCTAATTTTTCAAATTATTCTTGTAATATTATATTAAGAATATTGGTGAAAAAATAATATTTTCAAACCTCTCAATCTTTGAAGCAAGAGACTTATATTTTCCGTTTATTCCAAAATATCAGGTACTAATATTTGGCAGTCAAATCTTAAATTACTGTCAAATTACTGATTTGCTCTCCTGTTTATGTAACCAAGAACTTACAGTCCCCTAGAACTCCGTACCCCACCCTCATATGCGATTTCAGAAAAGGCTTTGGTCTTGCAGAGATAAACCTTTAATAATCTTTAAATCTTTAATGGTCTTCTCTAGCATGTGTGTGTAGTGCCCAGAACCTTCCCCTCTTCGGCCTTCAGACTGACATCTGAGAGACTTGTATTTTCCAATGAGACACTTTTTTTTTTTTTTTTTTTTTTTTTTTTTTTTGTAATATCTAATAGTTGCAAAAACAAAACATAGCTCTCATCATTAGACTGTAACTGTATGTTTCTGTACAACGCTGTTACTTCTTGAACTACGTGACATACGTATCTAAAAAAAATGTATTTTCCAAACTACCATATATAAGGCAAAGAATTTTGTATATAATTTAATTTATGCAAAGCATTGGATAACAAGAATCATAAAAATCATGCTAATATTCATAAATCAAATTGTGAATGAAAATAGTGACCACACAGCAATATAAGCCAACATCTTTTTTTGAAAGCACTTTGGTAATTATAATGGAATATTGAAATAAAACATATAATATAACATCATTGTTAGATTATTTTTCTTCAGTTTATGTCTAGAATCAAAATGAAAGCCATGCACATAAGGAAAATGATAGAAAATATATTTTTAGCTATGTTTCATGTCCTGGCCACAAATCTGGTCATTTGCACCTTATTAGTGGAACCGCCACCCTAATGAGTTCTGAAAGTAACTCTCCTGTTAATTGAAATAAACTTGGAAATACCAGTTTCTCAACTACTAAATGATTACACACAATATCTTGATTGGAATTAGATCACAAAATTCAAGCTTTTTCTTCTACAAATTATCCAGTTACACTGTTACGTTCTAGAATAGATAATTTCAGTATGAACTAGCACCTGGCTTATTTGAGTGTAGTTTAATTGCAATGTTTTTATTTGCTTATTTATTTCTTTATGAATAACTCTTTCATTTAGTACTTCAAAATAATAACTTCATAATGGAGTTCTAACATGTCCAGTACAGCAGCACTCAGTGGGGGTCTGACTTCATTCAGGGCACAGTACTCTACCGTCAGCCTCCATTCTCTATTAGCTTTACACACTGGCCATTTGGGGCTGTTAAAAGGTGAGTGAGTTTTGCTGATCACTCCCTGTCTATCTGACAAATCAACTTATGAATAGGGAGCAAGGAATCCCTGTTGTGTGGTACTGCTGTCTGTGCACCATTTTTGTAGCAATCGGTACCTGTTGCTTCTTCACTTGTAGCAAACCTACAACAGGTCTTCTGATAGGCCAGGCAAAACAGACAACTGCTTAACACCTTCTGTGTCTACAGCAGCTATTCCAAAGGCCCATCAATACTTGTGGGATCCTTAAAGTATCCCTTTCTGAGGTAATCAATATCAAGTATACATGGAGCCCTCGGACCAGTCACAATAGGGTGCTTTTGCCAGTCCTTACCAGTGAAACTTATTTCAGCCTCCAACACAGTCAGTTCTTGGGAACCCTCAGTCACCTCATGAATATAAATTGATTTAATCCCTTGGTGACTCGAGGGCATTAGAGTACTCTGTGCACAAGTGTCCACCAAGGCCTTATATTTTTGTGGTTCTGATGTGCCAGGCCATCTAATCCACGCAGTCCAATAAACTCTTTTATCCCTTCCCCCCCCCAGGCTGGGGGCAGGGCCCCTCTATTTGTTACCTTGGTTGTCTGTAGCAACTGGAACAATCACCTTTATGGAGAAGTTCACCTTGCTGGTTGATCTGTCTTGTAATTCTTTTACTTGTGCAGGAGTGGGTTTTTTATGCCAATTCTTCATATCTTCTCCATGGTCATGTAGGTAATGCCACAAGGCAAAATGCAATTTGTCTTACTGTTGTCACTTGCTTGAGCAGGAGGATGTCTTCTTTTGATAGCTGAGTGTCAACAGTTTATGGGCTGGTTTGGCCCTATTCTGTGACTAGTGGGCTGGAGGGATCCTCTGGAAAAGGGAAACAGGGGACCCCAAAATAATTAGAAACACCTGCAGTGATCTGAGGAGAAACAAACTAATTTACTAAATATTGTATGGGAATGCAAGATAATACACCATAATACAATATAATTAGAATTGAAGCTAATAAATCAAATATAATGAGAGAGAGAAGGTCCGAAAGGTGGATAGGCCTCACCACAATGCTGAGGTGAGATGTGCAGTCCAGTTGAGCAGCAGGGAGACAGGAGGAAAATGACAAAGAAGAAGAGCTGATGAAGAAGAGCAGACGAGGAAGCGCAGACAAAGAAGCGCAGATGAAGAAGAGAACATCTGATGACCTTGTCAGGAGTTACATCTCCTCTCTGACTGCAAAGCCCCCTGGGGAATGTAGTTCTTCTTCTCTTCCAGACAGGTATCCAGAACTTGAGCATTAACAGATAAACTCCCAGTGCACTACATGTTGTTATGATGTGGAATACTGATAACCAAAAATCATAAAACTATGACATTGAGACATTGGATGGTGCTGGCTGGGAGGAAACCAAGTTGATCAGCCCCTCCAGTCGTCAGTTTTGGGAATCCTGGCCCCCATTGGATATATCTGATACCACCATGGATCCACCAGCATTAGGCACGGTTGACAGTTTGTCTATTATATCTTCTTGTTTGCTCTCCATTCTGTCCAATTTTTCAGCTACTTTTGGAATGGCTCAAACACAAGCTCATAGAGGGCTTAAATGTAACTCAAAGTCTTGAAGTTTATTAATCAGTTCATTTATAAGGGGTCTTCTTTCCCCTCTGCCATACATAGCTGCAAATGTACTGGCATACCTCTCTGGTGCAGTCTTTGTGAATATACACCACATGTTTGGTGTACACCTGACTCTCTCAGGATCATGCTCTTGGTCTGGATCATCAGGAATGAAAGTGGGGCTATGTAACATTTCTACCATGGCATATTCTCTCAAATAACAGATACCTTTTTCTGTATCAGTCCATTTCTTTTTCTCAGGCATCATATTGTCTTTGAAGGGGTATCTTTTACAGCTAACAACATGTACTTCCAGATGGTGAAGGGTTCATTCTGGCATGTACCAATATCTCTGTCAATGGCTGAGTTCCTAGCAAAGCCACCCCGTTGGCGAGCTTCTCCATTATCTAGCCACACACTGTTGGCCCCATTGTCCCAACATCGAAGTAACCAAGTGGCAATAGGCTCATTTGGGTAGTGTGAAAAGTCTTTTCTCAGACCTCGAATTTCATTCATTTTCAGAGATCAATCAGTAATAGTAATGATATCTTGCTCACCTCTTACTCTTTCAGGACTCCTTGTTGCCCTTATAGGCATTGGTGACTGCAGTCTTATTGAGGATGCCTCCCCTGGACTCAGGGGTGTTTCCCCTGGATCTCTGAGCCACTTTTCTGGACCTCTTTCCTCCTCTCTTATAGGGACTGCTTCCTTTACTTTACTCTCCTCCTCTTTCTTCTGCCAATAGAGTCAAGATTCGTTTCATTTTCTGTTGTCTTACAGGAGCAACTGACATCAATTGTGGTGCCTCCTGTGATTGATCAGCTTGATCAGTTCCGATGCTCTTACCCTCCAGCTGAGCTCAGAGTCTGTCTCATTTGATTATGAGAGTATTTAGTTCAGACTGGAGGAGGTCTCGCTCAGTTTGGAGGGTGTATCGTTCTGATTCGAAGGTATCTCACTCGGATTCAAAGGTGTCTTGTCAAGATTGGAGATTCCTTCTCTCAGCTGGAAGATCTTTCCTTTTGGCTTGGAGACTTTTTGTCTCAGCTCAGAGACACGCTTGCCAGGTTTTGAGATTCCCTCTTCTGGCTAGGAGACTCTCTTTCTCAATCCGGAAGTTCTCTGTCTTGGTATGGAGACTCTCTCTTTGGATTTGGAGATTCTATTTCTCAACTAGGGAACTCTCTTTCTGGACTTGGAGATTATCCTTCTCGGATTGGACTCTCTTCTGGAAAATCTCCTTTTCGGCTTGGAGACTCTCTTGAAAACTCTCAGCCTGGAGATTCTGTTTCTCAGCAAGAAGACACTCCCTCTAGAGTTGGAGATACTCCCTATCAGTTTTGAGACACTCTCTTTTAGCATGGAGACTCTCAATTTCAGAAACTCTCTCCCTCTCTGGGATAGTATTGAATAAGGCCTGATAAGCATTGGCCAGGCCCCAAATCATTTGTGTCTCATGAGATCTGCTTGAGGTGAAACATTCCTGTCTCAAATATCTGTTTAAGCTCTTAGGGTCTTTCAGGGGCTCAGGAGTAAAGTTCCGTAATACCAAAGATGTCTATGTCTCTAAAGTCTCTCCAAGGCCTCTCCACACTCCCTGCCACTCAGTATTCTCTGGTTCTGGGGAAGACTTCCTCAAAAGATTATAAATCCAGATACTGAGTGAAATAAATAAAATAATGAACAGTACATTCAGGGAGATTAACAAAATTATCAAACGAGCATTTAAAAAATGCATAGAGGATTCAGAGGAGAGATTGGGAACCTGATTAAAAATCACAAGTTCTGTAAAATTAGCAGCTCCCTCTGCAAGCAGTTTTAAAACAGAAAGTGTAACCTTTTTTTTTTTTTTCTTTTCCCAGAAGGAAGATAACAGTGCTCAAAGTTTACAGATATCCCAGAATATTGTCAGCCTGCCTATTCGGACTTTCAAGGTCAAGTTTTCAGTGAGCACCTGTAAAAGAGATAAACTTTCCCAACGAAGCTCTCCAAGAGAAGTGTTGTAACCTTCACCCATTCGTTTTTCCTGGAAGACCGCAGCTTGGCCAATTACTGAGGTGACATCAATATGGTAAACAGCAAAATGGCGCTTTAATGGAACGAACACGTGCTTATATATGGAGGGGGAGGTCCTAACGCGTTACAACCCGAAGAGGGCGCAAGCGCCTAATACAACATTTCCCCCTCCCCATGCCAAGAGAAGCCTTGCCCCGTTACAACACGCGATATGCTAAACCTGAACAACATATATCTTAGAATTTATCCTGCATCC
>NW_024963497.1:0-2078 GCF_019238085.1 Lagopus leucura | reverse complement strand
AAAAAAAAAAAAGAAAGAAAAGAAAAAGGGAGGGGAGAAGAAAAATATAATTCGCAGAGTCGGTTCTGCGGGGGGAAATGGTTAAAATATTAGGTATGAAGCTATTAAAAATAATAATGACAAGGGTCAACCACTTATATAAGGTTATATTTATATCTGCCGTTACATTGTGCCGGATCATTGTCCTTGGCCGTTGAATAAACTGTTTTTAAAATGCATGATTCTCGATGTTTTTTTCTTTAGTTGGAAGCTATAATCCAGTCATTCCCGATCCTAAGCAGCTCCAGGTTCCTACCTCCTCGTCCTTTCCAAACGACTGCAGTATCCCCGCTCGCGAAGCGCAGACACCCTCCAGCGATGCGAAAACTCTCCAGCGCTTTCCCCATCCAAAAGTCTTATCCTGATAATGAAATTATCGCCCGTCTTTATTTAAACGCAGGCTCCGATTCTTCTTCTTCTTTTTTTTTTGTTTTATTTTTTTGTTTTTCTCTTAAAAAAAAAAAACAACAAACTTTTAGAGAGTCTAAAGAGAAAGAAAAAAAGGCCAAAAAAGGTCTGTTATGAAGCGAATCCAGATACTGCATCTCTGCTTGAGAACGGTGAGCTTCGGAGTCCGGAAGGGTTGCACGGCAAAGCCGAAAGCGTTCCTCGCTTTTCTAACCTTGAAGGAAAACCAAGGAACCGAAAACCCAAAAGAGAAATCTGAAGGTGTTCCGATGTAAAATGTAGATAACTTTAACAAGCGCTTGTTGGCGAAAAAAAAAAAGGAAAAAAAAAAAAAGGAAAAAAAAAAAAAAAAAAAAGGGAAAAAAAAACCAAACCAAAAAAAAAGGAAACGATAAATACGATCTTTATTAATACGCATATGAAGTTTAATTGCAGGCCTATTTGTTGCTTCTTTTTTTTTTTTTTTTTTTTTTTTTTGGTTTTTTTTTTTTGGTCGGTACTCATTACCTGTAGATGACAAAGAAACGTAATATAAAATGCACACACGGTACTTCTTTCCCAGTGTATTTCACACCTGTGGTAACGTTACGCTGGATGTTTCAGTTATGCTGTTGTGGATACGGATGCGGTATATATATTGTTTTATAAGTTATGTTCTGTGATTTTATTATTATTATATTTTTTTTTTCCAAAATTAAGAGCATGGGAATAATAATAATAATAAAAAAAAAAACATCAAAAAAATCAAAAAACAGTGAAACGAAATGTAAAAATGCCTTTAATGTTCTTTTCTGGGTTTGAGAGATCGGCTGCTTAAAAGAAAAGATTTCCTCCATCCCTCCCCCTCTCCGTCCCCGCCCGGCGGTGGCATTTCGGGGGAGTCCCACCGCTTCCTCCCGTAATTGCGCCGTCCCCACGACCCCCCCCCGTCCCCGGGGAGGGCAAACAGCCCTGCGGCCCCCGGGAGCCCCCCAGCTTTACGGCGTCCTATCGCCGCTGCTCCGGCGGGGCGGTGGATGCCGGTGGATTTCTGTTCCTCCGGGTTGATAACCCCGAACGCTTCGTTTTTTTCTCCCTCAAAAGATTCAATCCTCGCCCCCGGAGGAACCCCCCCGCCGTGTAGCACAGCCCCGGGGCCGCTCCATCCCACGGAACCGTTCCTCCCGTTTTACCAAGGTGTGTTTCTCCCTTATTTCTCGGATTTCCCCGATATTCTCAATTTAAGGTTTATTCGATGCTTTTCTTTTTTCTTCCCCCTTCCTCCCCTCCCAAAGTTGCCCCAAGCCCCGCTCGCTGATTTCACACCCGTTATCGTTCCGATGACATTTTGCCGAAAACGCCATCATTTCACCAAAACGAACCGAGAATTCCTCTGTCACAGAGCCGCTCCTGGTGGGGGGCAGGGGGGGATGTGAGCTGCAGCCTGGCCTCGCCGCGCCCCTCGGTGTCCTCTGGCAATGGGGGGACAATGGGGGGAACTGGGGGGGCACCGAGCCCCTGCCCGAGCCCCTGGGTCCTCCTGAGCCTTCAGAGCTCCAGAGCTGGGGGGGAGAGGGGGTTTGGAGGGAGGGCAGCGGGCGGGGAGCTCACATTGTGTCTTATTTGTAGCTGCAGGAGCATGCACATCAGGA
>NW_024963496.1:1575-2673 GCF_019238085.1 Lagopus leucura | reverse complement strand
GGCTCAGCCAAAGGACGGCGGCGGCTCCTGAAGGGGACAAAAAGCGAAGGGCGCTGGGCAGCATCTTGGTGGTGACAACAGCATGAGGCCAAAACGCCCGTGGTGACAACAGCAAGGCGGCCAGCAGAGGTGACAGCGCCCAAGGATGGTGACAACGGCCGATGTCGTCATGGTGACAAAGGTGGAGGACAATGGCCGACGTCCTCATGGTGACAAAGGTGGAGGACAATGGCCGACGTCCTTGTGGTGACAGCACCAAGGACAGCGACGGCCAACGTCGCCATGGCGCCATGGATGAAGGACAAACAAAGATGGTGGCCAACGCCGAAGATCCGGAGCCAAGGCGTGCGTGGCGGCCACTGCTGGAAGGTGACAACATGGCCGCTGAAGGACGGCGGCCAAAGGCAGCGTCTTGGTGTGAGCGAGGGACGGCAGCCATGGCGTCTGTGTGACAGCAGTGACACGGTGACAGCGCTGAAGGGAACGGTGATGGTGGTGGCCGACCATCGTCATCGTGGTGACAGCAGCACAGGGTGGTGATGGCCGACATCTTCGTGGTGACAACGGCAGAGGATGGTGACAATGATGGCCGACATCACGGTGACAACACCGAAGGACGATGATGGCCGACATCTTTGTGGTGACACCAGAGGATGATGACGATGGCCAACGTCTTCGTGGTGACGACACCAGAGGATGGATGACGATGATGATGGCCAACATCTTTGTGGTGACACCAGAAGATGGTGATGACGATGGCCAACGTCTTCGTGGTGACAACATCAAAGGATGATGATGATGGCCGACATCTTCATGGCGATAACAACAAAGGATGACAACAATGATGGCCGACATCAACACCAAAGGATGATGAGGATGATGGCTGACATCATGGTGACAGCACCAGAGAACGGTGATGACGATGGCCGACATCTTCATGGTGACACCAGAGGACAACGATGATGGCTGCCATCACGGTGACGGCACCAAAGGATGATGATGGCCAACATCTTTGCGGTGACGGCACTGAAGGAGGGTGGTGACATCAGCCAGGAGCTCCTCAAGGCGGCCAAGCGCAGGGTGGTGGCTGCGGCCTGG
>NW_024963496.1:0-1475 GCF_019238085.1 Lagopus leucura | reverse complement strand
GACGACGATGACGAGGGCCGGCTCTGCGTGGTGACGGCAGCGAGGGACGATGGCGGCCGCCTTTGCGGAGCGGCCGGGAGCGCGGCAGGGGGACGAGGGCTCTCCGAGGGCGCGGGACGACGAGGGCTCTGCGATGGCGGCGGGCGGCTCCCGCCTCAGGCCTCTTCTTCGGCCTCCTCGCCGAAGTCCTCCTCCTCCTCGGCCGTGGCGTCCTGGTACTGCTGGTACTCCGACACCAGGTCGTTCATGTTGCTCTCGGCCTCGGTGAACTCCATCTCGTCCATCCCCTCCCCCGTGTACCAATGCAGGAAGGCCTTGCGGCGGAACATGGCGGTGAACTGCTCCGAGATGCGCTTGAACAGCTCCTGGATGGCCGTGCTGTTGCCGATGAAGGTGACGGCCATCTTGAGGCCGCGCGGCGGGATGTCGCACACGGCCGTCTTGACGTTGTTGGGGATCCACTCCACGAAGTAGGAGCTGTTCTTGTTCTGCACGTTGAGCATCTGCTCGTCCACCTCCTTCATGGACATGCGGCCGCGGAAGACGGCGGCCACGGTGAGGTAGCGGCCGTGGCGCGGGTCGCAGGCGGCCATCATGTTCTTGGCGTCGAAGACCTGCTGCGTGAGCTCGGGGACGGTGAGGGCACGGTACTGCTGGCTGCCGCGCGACGTCAGCGGCGCGAAGCCGGGCATGAAGAAGTGCAGGCGCGGGAAGGGCACCATGTTGACGGCCAGCTTGCGCAGGTCGGCGTTGAGCTGCCCGGGGAAACGCAGGCAGGTGGTGACGCCGCTCATGGTGGCCGAGACGAGGTGGTTGAGGTCGCCGTAGGTGGGGGTGGTCAGCTTGAGCGTGCGGAAGCAGATGTCGTACAGCGCCTCGTTGTCGATGCAGTACGTCTCGTCCGTGTTCTCCACCAGCTGGTGCACCGACAGCGTGGCGTTGTAGGGCTCCACCACCGTGTCCGACACCTTGGGCGACGGCACCACGCTGAAGGTGTTCATGATGCGGTCCGGGTATTCCTCGCGGATCTTGGAGATGAGCAGCGTCCCCATGCCGGAGCCGGTGCCGCCGCCCAGCGAGTGCGTCAGCTGGAAGCCCTGCAGGCAGTCGCAGCTCTCCGCCTCCTTCCTCACCACGTCCAGCACCGAATCCACCAGCTCGGCCCCCTCCGTGTAATGGCCTTTGGCCCAGTTGTTGCCGGCGCCGCTCTGCCCTGCGGTTGGGGGGGGGGGGGCGTCAGCGGGGGCTGCCAGCCCTTGGAGGCCTTCGTGCGGCCCTGGGGGGATCCGAGCTCTTTGGGGGCACCGTCAGCCCATGGGGGGATGTTATGAAGAGCCCCTGGGGACACCAAGGGCCCTGGGGACCCCGTTATCCCATGGGGTGACACAAATCCCACCTTTTGGGGACACTCTTGGGGACACCAAGGGTCCTGGGGACCCCAATATGGCACAGGGTGACACAAATCCCACCTTTGG
>NW_024963495.1:0-1026 GCF_019238085.1 Lagopus leucura | reverse complement strand
CACACATTGCTGGGCTCTGCACACACACTGCTGGGCTCTGCACACACTGCTGGGCTCTGCTCACACTGCTGCACACGTTGCCCCTGTCAAACCCTCTGCTGGAGGTGCAGAGCTGGAGGCACGGAGGCTTTAATTGCCAGCCTTGTGTAAATCCTGCTCTTATCTGTCCCCTCCTGCCATAAACTGAGCGATTCAGGCCGGCTCAAGGATACGGCCGGCTTTGCGCTGCGCTCAGCAGAGATAAGTGAAGCCCTACTGGCACAGTTCTGCAGTGCTGCCCAGTATGGAAAGAAGCCCAGATTGCACTGCAAGCTGCCATCCTGCAAACCTGGGGAGAAAACCCCGAGGAAGTGGGCAAACAGCCGTGGGAACAGCTCAAGCCTCCCCCAGAGAGAGGGGAAAAGAGCTGGTATCCAAGGCTGCCAAGCGCCTCGCTGCACCTACAGGGGCTGGGAGCGGGGTGGGGGCACTTCCAGGTGGGAATCACCTTTGGCTGCTGCATTTCTGCTGCTTCTGGACCCTGCTGAAGAGAAACGACCTGTTTTCCTCTCAGAACAGCCCCAGCTGTGGCTGAGAGGTGGGCAAGACCTCAGAACAGCACTTAGATGTAGAATCACAGGAAGGCCTGGGCTGAAAAGGCCCACATCTGGTTCCAACCGCCTGCTGTGTGCAGGCTGCCAACCAGCAGAGCTGCCCAGAGCCACCTGCACCCGGCTGTGAGTGCCTTGTAGGATGGGCATCCACAGCCTCGTGGTGCAGGAACACATGGGAACCTTAACAGAACCACAGAGCCTCTGCACTGCTCTTGTGAGGCCCCATCTGGAATGCTGCGTCCAAGTGTGGAGCCTGCAGCACAAAAACGACAGGGAGCTGCTGGAGAGGGTCCAGAGGAGGGCACTAGGATGAGCAGGGGGCTGCAGCACCTCCCCTGTGAGGACAGGCTGAGGGAGCTGGGTTTGTTCAGCATGGAGAAAAGAAGGCTGCGGGGTGACCTCAGTGCAGCCTGCAGTACCTAAAGGGAGCCTA
>NW_024963494.1:0-15114 GCF_019238085.1 Lagopus leucura | reverse complement strand
AAAAGAAAAGAAAAGAAAAGAAAAGAAAAGAAAAGAAAAGAAAAGAAAAGAAAAGAAAAGAAAAGAAAAGAAAAGAAAAGAAAAGAAAAGAAAAGAAAAGAAAAGAAAAGAAAAGAAAAGAAAAGAAAAAAAGAAAAGAAAAGAAAAGAAAAGAAAAAACCACAAACCATGCAAAAGTCTGAAACGAATTAGGCTATGTGTTGTAGAACAAAATGTTCAGCCATCCTGGGCGTCCATTTTATGCATTAAGCTTCATGGATTTATTTTATTTTATTTTATTTTGAATCTTTAATTTGCAAAATGTAGCCAGGCAGTTTTTATAGTTTTGTCGAAATTAGTGTAAAGTAAGTAATAAGAATAGAAGAAAACTTTGTAATGGTGCTGCGTATGTTCTCCATACCGGCTTTCAGTATTCAGCATTTTAGGCTGTAATTTAGCTGTAGATGTCTCTCCAGATATTTCACAGACAACTGTGTTCCTTTCCTCTCACATTTTCTGCATAATACTAAGTCCACAGCACATATGAAATGGCATCTGTATTCTCTTGAATCATTACCAGAAGATACAGGAGTATCAAATACCCACATGATGGTGTTTTTCAATTGTTAGATAAAATCAAGTTTGTCAGTTCTATATAAACTGCAGAGTATGCAAAATCTATGTCCCTAGTTTGGTTTTCAGATTATATACCTTGGTGTGGCTAATTTTACTGTTCCAAATAAAATAAATGCAAGAACATGTAATTCAGACTGGTACAGTGTTGCTGTTTGCTGATAAAAAAGATGTGCATGTTCAGTGCAGGGAGTAGAGTTGCATGAATAACTTAAATTTATTTCTGTGTAGAAGAAATGTGAGGAAAGATTAATGGATCTTTTGTTTGTTTCAGGCATAGGAATAAAATGTGACATTGAATGAACTGGTGAATAATACTAAATAACTAAACTATGAACTACAGCATTAACTAACATGCGAACTACAGTGCAACATTTCTGCTGTCTGCATGTTTACATTCTGACATCTTTATCATGACATGCAATTGTCTCTCACTTTTGGCTGTCCATCAGATTCATCCCTCCCAATTCCTTTCTCCTCTGATGTTTGGGATTTAATTTAATTCAGCTGCAGGAAACAGAGCAGGAAAAATAAAGTAATCAAGGATCCGTTGCAGATAATATCAAACTCCTGTTGACTCCTGGGAGACAAGGATTTCCTTAAGAAAACTGAACTTACATACATTCTCCAGAGGAACTCTGGACATTTTGATTCGAAAAGCTTTTTGAAAATGAAGAAAGAACAAAGCAGAGGGGGGAAGAATTGTGAGATGAGTGTGGAATCAGTTTTATGTTTGTACAGTGAAGTGCTGCTTTTGGTGGTGAAACCCTGTTCAGATTTTGACAAAAGTAGAAAATGAGGCTTTGTTTGCTTAAGAGCTTAAGGCACGTGTCAAAACCCTGGTGTTCTGGCTGGTCAGCACACGTCACAGTCATATACAGTCTGTATACATTTATATGTGTATATGGATGTATTTAATATACAGAAGTATATTATATATATATATATATATATATATATATATATAATATATATAATATATATATGTATATATATGTATATCCAGATGATGTATGATATCATGAGCATTCTAGTGCAATGTATATGGCATCAGAAAAGAAATTGCATGCTGTTTTCTCACTTTAATGATTTTTTCTCACTTTAATGATTATACTTGAATGAACAGAAAAGATCTAACAATACACTAATGGAATAACATTCTGCTTGTAGCTGACAGGGAAATACTGAGAAAGCAGATAATTGTTTTATAATTGTGCTTCCTCTGAAAGGAAGAATCAATAATCACTGAAGTGTAAAGAGAAGACAAATCAATTGAAGGGAAAACTGAAAAGTTTGAAGGGAAGATGTTTTAGAGATCTGAGAATTTTTTTGGTCTGTGATTACAAAACCTTTTCCATGCTTTGAGAATAACGATGCATTTAGCCAGTTAGTTATTTTGTTTTTACATCCATAGCTCACATTTGTTTTACTGTTGCCCTTATGCAATGAACTGTTCAGTTACTGGGAAAAAAAAAAAAAAAAAAAAAGTGCCATTAATTATTTATGGTCTTTTATATAAATAGTCTGCCTCTCTTTCTTAAGGCCTTGCTCAGGTCTCCACAAAGGAGATGAGCACTAAATATGGGAAATGTGCCACCTCCTTACGCTGAATGCCCAGCATAGGGTGCAGCAGCCCCAAGGGATGCCCTGCCTACTGCACGGCTCCATTGCTTCCAGGGGGTTGGCAGGAACCATCGTGCCCAACTCCTGCTTCAGAACAAGCAGTTCTGCAATTAGGCTCCTACAGATGTGTATCTGAACGGGGTAAGTGGCATTCTTAATCGAATTGTGCAGACCACAGCATGACTATTCCACATGCAGGATGTTAAAAAAGACAACCTCTTCATTTATTTTTAATATGTTTATCCCAGAAATAGAAATCACATGGTAGTCAGTCAGACCATAAAAGTTTTCCCAGAATGCTCATGATTGCTGTTGTGTTGCTTTTATTTATTTATTTAGCAGAGAATATAATGACATTGTGATGTCTAGAAAACATGTGGGTGACCTGGGATTGACTAGTGCTTGTGCTGGTCATCAGACAGTGAGTACTTAAAGGAGGAAGGGAAAAACCAAGTATTCAGCAAACTGATTTATGAAGAATGTCAGTTGTTTATTGCTGCTTTTGTAAGTGGGAATCTTAGAGGAAGTTCCAGGGCGATGGACTGGGCAAGTGACAGGTTAGTTTGGGCAGGCGAGAAATTTCAAAATCGTTCTTCAGGGAGTAATGCCTGGCAGAGAGCTGATTAAGTGCTGCTCTGCATCCAGCAGCCTGTTTGCAGTGCTTGTGGCCTGTCTCTGCAGGGCAAGAAGCCAGTAGGCAAAGAGTTTTCACAGCTCTGTAAAACCACAGCTTCTGCTCCCTTCTCTCTTGTCCTTTTGTTTTATGTTAGTGATCCTATACACATGCAGACCCCCATGATCTAGGGCTTTTGAAACATTTGAAGCACCTCATGTTTAGCTGGTTCTGCCAAACTCAATGGTAAAAATAACTCCCTGTTCTGCTGTCACCCTGCAATTGCGTAAATGCTGTTCTTGCTATTCAGCCTCCGTCACAGCCCTGTCCCAGTGATGTTAGCTGCAGCACTGAGAGCACACAGAATAAACATTTCCCAGATTTTGCCTTGTGGAAATAAAATATTTCTTTAATTTAGGACTGCTCATAGAAGTAGGATGATTGGAATGTCATTGCAAATTTTGCAGACTTCCATCTTTATTGTAGGCCTTACAATACTGTCTTTATCCTGGAGTCCCAGCTCCTTGAGCTCTGTGACTTCGTAACCATCTTGTACACACTATTTCTGTCTCTTGTTGCTAGCTTTAGCCTCCCACCAATTTCTGATATGCAGATATGAGGAATCAGACCATATTTTTAAATTAATTTCAAGTTTCATGGTGTCACATGAATCATAGTTAGTTGTATTTACCTGAAGTTGACAATACTACCATGATATGGTAGTTGATATGAAATGTGAGCTGTTGGATAACAATCACTCAGAAGAAGAATGGACAGTGTTGTGTTCTCTAAAATTGAAAATCTTTTCTGGATGTTTCTGAATGTAATATTAATTTTTTCTGTGACAGTATAAACAAAATAGAAGAGGATATGGCACAGGGACATAGTATAGAGAAATTAGAACGTTTGGAGTGGATGGACTGAAAATGTACTGCAGGGATACTCTGGGGAACAAGAATAAAAGAAAACACAGAAAGCTCTGGTCTATTTTCTGAAAGAAAATCCTTTTCCTCAAGATGGAAGTAAATCACAATCTCACCACCAGTTTGGGACTGCCTATAAATCTACATAGAGAAAGTAAGGATATATTTTTCTTCTCCTTATGGAAATTAGACAGTCCTGCTTTAGCGTGTTTTTTTTTTTTTTTTTTTTTAATGCTAAATATGACAAGCAGAAGGAGAGATGTAGGGTGGTTAGAACCATACAAAATATGGGCAAAACAGAAATAGACAGTGAAAGCAGTCGATTGCAACTATGTCTCAGAGGAAAATACTGAAACAGCAACAAATATAAAACAATATTTTAACAGTGATGTAAAGGGAATGTAAAATAAAGCTATTAAGTATCCCTAGGGAAATTTCCCAAAGTTTTCTTCCTGTTCAAGGAAGAATGAAAAAATGATTCTACGAGATAATTGGAAATTTCATTGAAGAAGAGTATTTTTGCTTCAAGTTCTTTTTGCCAAGTCATGCTTCATTATGTGTTCTCTTCAGTGGCTGCCCATCATTTAGGTGTCATCTGTGAGTTATTTTTTTGTCGATAGCCAGTCTAATAGCAGCTGCGTTGGGAGTCAGCTGCAGCAGACTGACAAGGCAGAAACATGGAACTGGAAAAAGGCCACGTAGAAGCTTCATACACTAAAACTACGCAGAAGGCAACAGACAACTGTGCCCTCTTCTTAGAAAATACTAGACAAAGGATGATTTTTCGAAGTTGTCAATCAAGAGTATTGCATACTGTTGCATGGCCAAGCTGCTTGATTTCAAGACAACACTGAACTCAGATGTTCAGGTGCTCAGAGCGAGTAGCTCCTGGGGGTCCAGGTTTCTTGCAGAGCAAAAAGATGTTTTTTTCACAGAAATGAAAACACAAAGAGAAGAGAGAAGACAAAATCCCACTGTGCAGTCTGAGTTGAAATAGTCTTATAAAACTAAAAACTAAAAAGCTATGTGAAGTGCTGTTGAGAAAAGACAACACCTACTCACTTTTGCTGTTGTAAATCACAAGACAAATAAAAGCATAATAAGAAGGTAAACACAAAGGTCATCTATGTGACAGCAATGAAAATTATTGAGCCTTTAGCAGCATGTTGTAAAACTAGCAGGTAGTCCAAGAAAGCTCACAGCTGGCTGCCAAACCTTGGAGGACCTTTGCCGAACTCAGCATGGATTAGCTCTGTGAGATATTATGCAGCTGAGATTTTTGACATTCATTTGCTCTGGTGGCAAAAGACTGCAAGCAAACTGACAAATAAACTCCTGGCAGTAAAATAATGCAAAATGCAGGGTATGAGTGAAGGATGGACTGAATACTACCATGAAGGAGGGCTGGTAGTAACATTAGCTATTGAAAATGCTGATGTGTTAAATAAAAATTCATGAGACGACAGAGGTATTCCTGGGATGAACAAGGAGCTGTGGTGTCCACCATGACCATGAATGGTCAATAACTGCACACACACAACTAACAGTAGTCATGTAAAAAGTTTTACTTGCACAGTACTGAAAAGCATATCCCTACTCATAAAGCTCATAAAATGTGAAGGTGTTGATAAAATGTTCCGTTCAAGTCCCTCTGGTGGCTGACAGTAGGCATTCAGCTGGAATGACTGATTTCAGCATGGCCTGCAGGAAGGAACCAGGGACAGTCATAGCAACAGCCTGGTGAGGAGCAGGCACTGAAAATGGAGCCAGACGTTCTGGAGCTAAGCTTAAGCTGGATGGTGATCTGAGAACCAGACATTTTTACAAGATCAACTAGAATCCAGCAGAAAGCCACAGCTGTTATCCAAGGAAGACCAAGGAAGATCCAAGGCAGATCTGTGTCTGGATATACGGGGATGTCACAGTGCACCCACAGTGGTCACAAACATGAGGTGTGATGGCAAGGCTGCAGCTGGCCCTGCTGAGGCCAGCGGTGCAGCTTGACCACCGTCCCCATCTTTGTGGTTTGTGGTCACTGCTGGCAAGACTCAGCACTTGATTGTTCCAGTAGTATTGCTTGCATCTGGTCAGTTCTCAAATCCACAGACTGATGTGTCGTGACACTTACAGTGCAACCTGTTCTATTCCTCATAGGACAGACTGAAGCTAGACGTGCTTAATGAAGTACAGGTTTACAAAGTGTATATTATGAAAGTGTGTACAGTTTACAAACTGTACATTCTTGGAGAGACTGCAGAAGTAAGTATTGAGATGCCATAGTTTTACACATTTGAACACAAACAGCTTTCCCTGTCAAAATATCTAACATGGTAAAATGTTCATGTTAAAGTATAATTAGTTAATTTATATTGATGAATTTATTTTCTAAAAAAATAACGCGAAAAAAACATGCAGTCTACACTTCAACTTTATAACTGACAGCAGTAAAACGCAAAGTCTGGGATGCATTGTGCATTGAATCCTGAACAGTTTTACCTGTCAGAAGCATGTATTATTATAAAAGTCATTGGAATTAAGACAAAAAAACAGAGAACCCAAACAGGACCATGAATACTCAGACCTGCTTGCAAATTATGTTTTTGGATATGCAGGTAACGGTTGTCTTATCATAATAATGATAGTCATGTACTTAGCAAATGTTGAACAGAGTTACAAGTAGAATAATTTAGAATCTGAACTTTGTGCCTTAAGGTAGTTTAATGTACTAATTCAGGTAAACAAGATAACTTACAGAAGAGATTATTGTCTGCAATTTTTCAAAGTAATTTCTTTAAACTGTAATATATTTCTGACAACCTGAAGTTTTTGTAGGCAACTGAGTTCTTAATTTCTTCTAGCAAACATTGGGGTGGTTGTGAAGACTAGGATTCTGGCATGTTCCTTCTACCTGGCCAGGCATCAGATCACAAGGATTTTTTTCTTTTTCCTTTTGGTTTGTCAGGTTGTTTTTTTTTTTGTTATTGTTTGTTTTTTGTTGTTATTTGTTGTTGTTTGGTTGTTTTTTTTTTACATTTATCATTTAGACCTGCAGAAGGGATCCTCTATGTGATTTTGAGCAACATTAAGCTTTTAACTGCAGGCTTCATTTGCACTTATGGAGTAAATAGTTTTTTAGAATGCAGTTTAATTAGCTGTGTAATTTCCAGGTTATTTGTCAGTATTGTGAAACGTTGACTTATGTCAAATAGTTATTAGCATAATTATTTATTCAATTATATAACATTAGAGTATGTTATTTTCATTTTTCTATTTGTATGTATATGAATATGATATCTGAATAGCTTTATCATGCTTCCTCTTACCAAGATTACCAAGATTTTCAAAGGAATAAATGGATTTTCTGTGTTTTGGATTTTAAGCATCCATCCACTGAAGAGTTCTGAATTTCATAAAGCATCATTCATCATCTTCTGCCTTGACTGTACTGACAATCCTTGGTATAACCAATACTATTTTTTAAAATAAAGATGGCTTTTTAATTTACTATAAAAAAGAGAATTTAATTTATATGTGGAATTTCACATATTTTATTCAGGGTTTATGTTTAATTTTAATATCCAAAATATATAAACATTAAATTTGACAGCTGTGCCTCATAAAACAACATTTTTTCATCTTTTTTTTTTAATGAAGTCTTTTATGCTATTCAAATGAAATTGATTTGGTTTCCGTACTTTTATTCCACAGGAAATTTAACATAACAGTTTTTATTTTCAATTCCTTGCCCATTAATTCCATGTTTGGAAGATTAACCTCAATAGCTTCAGTAAGACACCAACTTAAATTCCCAAGGAGAAATATTCCTCATTATTTCAGTTGTTTGCTATTAGATCATTATGTTGCTGTATTATAATTAGCAGAATTAATTTGAAGCTCAGAAATGCACCAGGGTGACTTTTGGGGTAAGCATAATGGAAAAAGACCTGGGGATTTAGGAACTTAATGAACCATTCCTTTTAATATCGAAGGGCTTTTGGGGGGTTTTAGGATGAGGGTGCATCTCCTACTTTCAGAAAGCATCTGTTTGCATCTTATCTTCACAGACCTTGGAAATCAAAATCTTTAAAGAAAGCAAGAGATGTTTAGGAAAATGCTGAGACTGAAGGAGACGGGTCTGCAGGTGTCTCAATTATAAAAACATTTTGTGCTGAGATATGCTGTTACTTTGGATTTATAAGTACTTTCTGCTGTCTTTCAGCTTCGTGGTCCTTCATTTCTCTTGGGTTAGAGTAGAATTCTTTCTTCAGTTATGGATTTACCAGTCAAACCTAAAAGTGATTCTGTACCTTGTGTACCTGCATCCCTGAGTTCACACCTGGAAATATCCATGGGTGTTTTTAGTGTTCAAGTACCAATCATATTGCTCACAGGCACAGCAGACAGAAGAAAGAAGTCAGAAAGAGATCAGAGGGAACGCTGTCTGTGCACTGTTTTATTTTTAGATCCATGAATTTGAGACCACGTCCTGCCTGTTTCGATGTCAGACCCTGCCGGCACCCTGCACCAAACCACACTGTGAATACAAAGCTCAAGGGAAAAGACCTACCGTGCTGGGAGGAGAATGTGGTTATCTCTGAAGTTGAGCTTTAACAATGGAAATCAAGAGGGCCAAGGGCTTGCGAGACTTGAACAGACAAATATGGTCTAAAACAATCCTATGGGGCTTGGCACAAGTTTTTGTGAAGATCTTGGTTCTTCCGAAGGATCTCCCTAAACTGTCTTAGCATTTATGACATATTTTGTGTTAAACTTCTTTATGAAATACATGTCTGATATTTATTGTTTCATTTCACATTTTATAAGGATGAAAACAGCTTGTATATTAATAATGGAGAAGTTAGGTTTCATGAGCTCAAAGTGAGTCTGAAAAATGGAGTTAGTTATTTGAATTCTGCCCCTATATTTGAAATGCTGTAGGCAGTGATAGCTGTTAAGATTCATGTTAATTGTTCTGTTGCCCTTTTCAGTGCTGTGGGAGTCCCTGCCCTAGTCTGACTGTGGGCAGTTGAGTGATGGTGAATAACTTATTTTTCTTCTCTCTGTTTGACACTGGAATACTTCTGCACATTAATATGAAAAACAGTATCTCTCACTCAGCTAGGAAGATAAATTGTAAACAATATTTTGGGCCATTTAGAGACTGGCTATATCTTAGAGCTGCCTTCTTTGTAAGATATGAGTAATAATAAAAGGTAATAATAAATATTCCTTCTAGCTCACCTCTGCTCACAGAGTTCAGTGGTGCTGTCACTTGAGATACTGTGCCCATCAAGAAGCTTCAGCTGAAGGTCAGGCGATGCTGATGCTTGAAACAATGCTGAAATGGTAACTGTATGATATGCTTCAAGTTGGCAAAACTTGCCATCTCTCTTCTCATGAACATTTCAAGTATTTTTTTGCCACACATTCATTCTTAGTTCTGAACTATAATTTAAGAATAGCTTCAGCTAAATTTTTTCATGTAGACAAGCTGTAGAATTGCACGTCTTTCTCACAGCTATAATTTGATTACTACTATAACCTCCACTATTATTATTTTGTGGTTTTTTTTTTAATTTTATTTTTGTCATTTTTTGTTTGGTTTGTTTTTGCTCACTTTTGCTTTGCCTCACTTAATGAAAGCAAAGGCTTAATCTAACAAGGTACATTCTGTCATTAAAATAAATAATGAAAGATAAAAATAAATAATGAAAGATACTTTCACCTGTGTAAAAGCACAGTGAAAATTAGCACTGTGTTTTTTGTTTCAGGATCCTGAGGTTTGTAAGTCTTGGCTTGTTTTCTTTGTTACAGAACTAAAGAGACTTTCTGTCTTGATGTCAAAGCAGGTCAAACACGTTAATCACAACAGGATAATAAAAATAAATGCTTTGGCAGTGAGGTTATGCCCTCAGTATGAGAAGTAATATATTAGTACGGCTTTGGCGAATTTACAGTAGATAATATGTATTGCTGAGTTTGTATGGAGTGAATAAATGTTGCTTGCTGGTTTTAATGATTTCAGGTTTAACCTGAAGTTGGAGCGCTGTCACATGTCTGTGTTGTTGTGTTGTTCTTTTTGCTACATGGAAGCTGGCTGCCATTTGTACATGCCTTGAAGCAGAATAAATGGGGCTGCTATTACAAAACCTAATGTCAAATTGAGTCCATCTAGAAATAACAATTTTTAAAGGTCACATAAAATAGGCCAATCATCTCAGCTTTTTTTTTCCTTTTTTTTCTTTTTTTCTTTTTTTCTTTTTTTTTCTTTTTCTGGATATGTTTGATTTAAAATATTTTATACCACTTATTAAATCACTGGTGTTTACCCCCAGGGCATACTAAAGCAGAAGCAGATCTCCGCATTTGTCATCAGCTTAAAGTCACAAGTACAACTAGACTAAATAGTGCTATAGACATTTTCCCACAACTGAATTATCAGTGATGAATTATTTATTATCAAATTAAGCACAAGCATCAGGAATCAGTTAAGAGTAAAATGTAACTCTAATGGCACACCTTGGCATTTCAATCAATGGGCCTTTACATCTACTCTTGCAGATATATTTTCCGTGTAGAGTGTAGTAAACTGCAGCTTCCAAAAAAATGAGCTTTGGTCAGAGTTGGATGCAATCCACAGTATCTCAAATGATATTTATGAAGAATGTCCTTTGAAATCAGTGTGTAGAATATAACATGGATAAAAGTCACGATTGGCTTTCACTGTTTAAAGCAGATGGAGAGACAGAAATGCAAACAGAGCCTTTGTGCTGTCTTCCTCTCATAATACTTTATTTTCCTGGAGCTTTCTGTTACAAATACTGTCTTAGAAGTGAAGATTTAGCTCAGGTAGAAAAATCTGAATCCTGCAGTTCTTAATCTCTGTCTAGGTGCTGCTCTGAGGAATGAACCTAACAATTCTGGGCTGACCCAGAGAATGAACCAAAAAACCTTGTGATTTTCGTGACTATTATTTTGCCTGGCAGTCTATCCTGAACTTACCTTGCCTTGCTCAGTGCCACACTCAGTCTGCTTTTAGTGACTGGCATACACGTGCAGCTATTTCAGTCTCCAGAAGGTTCAATATTCCAGGCTCCTCATAGCTCACTTAGTGCAAGTGTCATTTCATGTGGCCTTGAGGCTCAAAGCAGAACGTGAAGATGAAGCCTTGACTATCTTTATGATTCTGAACACTTCTAGTGCTTCTAAGAGGTGCAAAAGAGGATGTATCTCAATCAACTCTGTGGTACAAGATTTTAATAAATTTTTCAGGACTTCCTGAGACTTTCTTTTCCCTTCTGGGAGAGTTAAATCTTGGTAAATTTTATAAATCAAATTTTATGTAACTGAATCAGGCCGAACTAGAAATCACAACTGAAGAACTATTGCTTTCCTGTTATAAGAAGGCAGAAGTGGTAACCTAGAGCCCTCCACAAAAGCAGATTTTATGTTCATTTAGTTGAGCTAGATATGTACTATTAAATTAATATGACAGCCCTCAAATACTGTTAAGCGAGTGGGAACTTGCTGGAACAGTTTTTCTGTCTCAGGATTGGAAATCAGAGTCAGCAGGACCAATTTAAAGTACACACTCCAATACAAATGTGAGAAAAGAATAATCTGCTTTCTTCTTCACACATGGAAATCAAGAGAGTCATTAATGAAGTGTGAATAAAAACTGAGATAAAACATGTGGCCTATGACTTACTGAGGAGAAATTTCTTGTTCTCAATGAACGATATTTTGCCAAAATGTGAAAAATGGCTAATATGTGATTACATTTTAGTCAATGTCAGACACAATGTCAGCTCGTTAGGGAAAAATTTAAGAAATAATAATAATACAGGAAGAAATTATGGGTTTCCAGAAGTGAGGTAATAAATCACAGATTGTTATTAAACATAATTTTTAAGTGTATGGAAGCTGGAAGCTGTTAACAGTAAAAATATTACCAAAAAAAAAAAAAAAAAAAAAAAAAAAAACGCCCCAACAGAACAACAAAAAATGCATTATAATAATAAAAAGTATAATCTGCAATGCAAATTGAGTGGTAGAATAAAAGAAGAGATATCTCTTAAGTATTTTCTATTATGTGAAATGATAGTATAGAAAGAGTTCTCAAAGAAATGTTCATTTTTTCTTGCTTGCAGTATTCTCATGTTGCTGAAGTCATTTCTTTTTGTAAATGTACTATTAAAAATTTGCACCTGATGGCTGAATATTTAAGTGGCCAGATTTTCAAATGTGTTTTAGGTGTGCTCATTTATGTGTGATTTATGGATGGTGAATCTTTAATGATATCCGAGCTACGAGCATTTAGATACCTGAGTAATGCGTTTAGAAGCCTAACTCTATGTGTTTCCATGTGTTCCAATTGTATTTTTTATGAGTTTTATCTCAGTAAGGAATCCATTCCAAAAAATATATATACATATAATTTAAATGTATAGCACACCCATGCTGTGAAACCGAGCTAATCCATTTGATTCCACTTCTTGGACAATCTGCTGATGGGCAAATGAGTGGTGGTAGCTTTCTGTATGTCAATTCCACTCTTAACAAACTACATTCCTCCTAGGAATTTTAGTAAGGATTAGTTCAACAAATAGTAACTGTGTTTTTTGATTACAAAAAGAGAATGTGATGAAAATATGAATGATTACTTCTTATTCCTTGTATCACAATCAGTTCCTCGTGAAAGAGTGTAAAAGATTAAACAGGCACTGTGGGTCTTCAATCAACAGGTTAGTGTGACTGTTAGCTTTAATAAATAGCTCTCTCTCTTTCAACTGGAGAACTCAATACAGTTCTATAAGTCTATAGCTCTATATAACTCAATACATCACAAATGTTACTGATAACTTACAGTGCTAGCTTTGGGTATTTTAGTGTGTTGGTGTTTTTTTTGTTGTTGTTGTTGTTTTTCCAACCAAGCAAAGCTTTCCATGATAATTTGCAAAAAAGAAAACAGCTTTTATTCACTGGAGATTGGTTAGAATACCCAGAGATGTTTAATAGGTTATTTCAACATGCGTAAGATTTTTTCTTACTGAGCTTTCGTATGTAATACAGTTATCACAGTTATTAGAGTAGCTACACAGCTATTAAAGTAAGAGGACGAGTGATAAAGCACCACAACTAATCCGTGCCATGGTGAAAATGCTGATTTCATGTTACAGTGATAAGCAATAAAGGTAATGTCCAGAATGCTAATATATATGTAACAATACCTCCTGATCCTTTGTGCTAAGCTGCAGAGGAGTATTTCTTGAGTGGAAAGGTGTCAGAAGTGATGGCATCACAGTGTCAGATACAGATGGTTTCCATCATTTCCTTTACTGGATTTGTTTCACATATTATTTTCAGTATATTACTGTTCTTTCATTACTGCATTCAGTGATCATTACTGAAAAGGTACACCAGTAATGAAAAGGCAGATGCTGCTTACTTTTTAGGAAAAACAAGTTACTCAGTTATAGAACTGTAGCAAGATAGCCCTTGCAAAGCCCAGGCCCATCAGGAGTCCTCACTGATTCAGCAGGGCCTTTTAATTTGAACTTAGCCTTCTAGATCTTTGGTTTGATTTTTTTCTTCTTTTGTACCATCTTCTTCTGTATCCTGGTTCAAATGGCTCTTTGGAGAATATTTACTGAGCCATCACACAGTTTTACAGGCTAGGCAGGCAGCAGTACACCTATAAAATCAAGGCAAGTTCGCTGGAATACATTTACAAATCCATCCACTCGTCTTTTTTTTTTTTTTTTTTTTTTAGTACATATTACTATATAAATAATGTGAATCTTTTATAATTTGAAATAAAAATATAACAGTGCAAAATGCCCTTAAATTCATGGACATCCTCTGTCGTCAGGAGCTTTCACACTCAGGCTATCTCTATAGCATGAATTGATGCCAAAAATGTGCTCCATGCAAGTGAAGGATCTATAGAGAGATGATTTTTAGTCAGCTCTGATCACAGGACACGTGAACAGCCAGTCATCTTGACTGTGCCTGTAGTTGCTGAGGTCAGAGAAGGATGCAGCAGTCCTGGAGTCTGTGCTGCTGTCTAATTGTCTTTGGAGAGTTTCACAAAACCAGATCTTCTAGACCTTCTCCTGATTATCACAAACACTTAGATGTGTGTTTTCAGATGTGCAATAAAATAACCATGTGGGGATAGTGTAACCTAAATAAAACTCAGTGTTAGTTAGTGCTCCAGAACAGTAGTGCTCTTGTTATTTATTTCCATTCTTGAAATAAAATTATTTCAGTCTTACAAACTACCGACTCACCCAGTTCATCTTTTGCTACTGAAACTGTAGCTATTTAAATAGCTGTAGTTTAAATACATTTCCAAAGAGCACAAATTTTAATAATGTCACTTTTCTGTTTATTTCTATTTATGTTATCTCCTAAATATTACTGTCATTTCCTAGGTATTGAGAAGAACTAAATAGTGTCTAGAGAACATTTAAGAATTTGCTTCAAGTGTCTGTGAAGCTGAGATTTGTAGTATTATTCTCCCAAAATGCTCTAACTTGAGGCAATGTTTTGCACATAAGCATAATATATTAGATATGTTTCAGTTACATAAGTTTTACAGTTTAGTATTAAGAAATATGTCATTATTTTCAACAGACACTCACTAACAGAAAATTATATTGAAAGACATCTTAACCTGCTCTCTTTATTTGCACTTGTACTCATCTACAGCTTGGGTACTTAACCACTGCCTTCAGTTTTAGCAACGTGAAAGCTGGGGCAGAATAATTTTCTCATGCACACTTGAATTCTTTTGGAATTTCCATTTTGGTGATGTGTGTTTTGCAGTGTTAGTGAGCAGGATCGTGTTTGCAGAGGCTGATCTCTGACTGCGGAGCATGGTGATGTGTTGCTGTACCATCTACTAGGTGACAGACTGGGATGCTAAAAGGACAGAATCAAATGCATTAAGAAAATGGATGGACTGGATGCCTTGCTGGAGTGTGTGTGGTCTTCAGTTCTATTATTCAGCTTAATAATGATGTCTAATATTTAGCACCCATCAAAAATCTATCTTTTTCTGTTGATGTCTCTTCACATAACTGGGGAATAATAGCTGACCTTCATCTTTTGTGCTCTTGTTCTAAAGGGTACGTTTATGTTGTGCTATAAGAGGCTATACAAATAAAATTGTTTTCTTAACAATAATGGAAAGATCCAAATGACTATTTTTTTTTACCTTAGCTACTACAGGTGTTTCAGGATTCTCAGTGTTTTAGCAAAACTGCCAATAATTAGGAGCTGTGAAATATTCATATGTCATTTTGCTTGGTGAGCCAAAATTTGCATATATATATATAT
>NW_024963493.1:0-5411 GCF_019238085.1 Lagopus leucura | reverse complement strand
TTACTCTTTTGATTATATTGCAATTATAACATCTTGGTTATACACTTGGCGAGCCAGGCAGGCTGAATATACTAAAATTAACATGTCTTTCCTGTGGAATTTCTATAAATGGGTCAAGGGGGAGAACAATACTCCCCTAGAGAAAATGATTCCAGGGCAGATCCCAGGGTTTGAGGGATCGCCCTATTACAAGTTAGCTGCCATCATTGAAAAATGGGGTCCCTTACGTGTTATGGGCAATCTCTCCCCATATCGCATGGCAGACTATTTTCAAGGACTTGGCAAGGACATTCTTATTACCAAAGAAAGACAATTGGCTGCCTCCATGGTGGCATGGCCACTATTAACCGCTTTAAATCATGCAGACTCAAGAAATAATACTTTAGAAACCGAAAATCAGCTTTTGAAAGATCGCATTGAAAAGTTAGAGCACGAACTTGGCGTTTTAACGGGGAAGAAGCCAATTCTACATCTTCCTGTAAGCCAAATTCGTAATATTTCAATAAATGATGACCAGGCTCCTGAATCAACAGACTTCGTTGATCAGGACAACAAGAAATCCAAATCGGACCTTGAATGTCCAACTCAAACTGATCCATTGGAGGTCCGTCCTGTGATAACCCAAAAAACAAAAAAAGTACAGGACAGACCGGCAGGGGTGCCGCCTGATCAATGGCCCCCTGCCCAGACTCATTTACATGTGACAGCTCGGCCATACACAGCAACAGAATTAATGGACTTAGTACAACGATTTCGGCAGAAGCCCAGAGAAAGTGTGCCGGCTTGGTTATTGAGACTGTGGGATTCTGGGGCAGAAAGTGTCGTGGTGAATGGCCCAGAAATATCTAAGTTGGCCACCATGACTGTCCATCCTGCTCTTAGGCAAAGGTTATACGTGGGCAATCAATATCGTGATGAAAACCATTCCATACTAGAATGGTTAATGGCGGCCTGCCGTATGGTATGGCCGAATAAATCAGACATACCGTTACATACAGGTATGTGGTCCTCTATGGAGGACCTTCAGAACTATATCCGTGAACTGGGTGTAAGAGAGGCCATTTATGAAGATACATTTGATGGCCCTGATATGGTTAAATTTTCGGCAGGGATGAGAGATTTAATTCTACAACAAGCTCCCTCCCATCTGTACGGCACCCTAGTTTCGATATTAAATCCCCTTGTAGCATCAGAAGCCGTAGTCCAGCAGGTTGCCCAGTTAGTTGCCGATTTGGGAGAAACAGAACGCCTGCGGACTAGGCGCAATATTCGGTTTTTGGAGGAAGCAGAGGTCCTGCCGGTAAATAAAACCAGAATGTCGGCTACTCGAGCTCCTCGATCGGGACCCATAAGGGTATCCCGAAAACAAATGTTTAATGATTTAATTCGGGCTGGGGTCCAATTTGCTAAGATCGACCGCCAGCCCAACCACGTCCTTCTCCAGCTCTGGAGACAACTAAAGGACAATCAAAAATTCCAGAGCTACCCTAAGAAATCAAGGGTAAGAGCTATAGAGAGGGTTCCAACAACAACATGGAACCTAGAAGATTTTATTATTCCTAACAGGAAAAAGAAGCCACCTCAGGTTTCTCGGGCCACAATGCCTGAGCCATTAGAAGCAAAAGAACTGGCCCTAGCACAATTCATGGCGTGACAAGGGATGTTAGTCCCCGTAGGGCCTCCAGACGGGACCGGAGGCCCTATGTAGAATTAACAATTTATTGGTCCCGAAAAAATATTCAGAGAGTTATGGCATTAGTGGATACTGGAGCAGAAACATCAATTATCTATGGAGATCCAGGAAAATTTCATGGCGACAGAGTGATGATTGGTGGTTTTGGGGGACAGACTATTCCTGTCACCCAAACATGGTTAAAATTGGGGGTTGGGCGTCTCCCACCCCGGGAGTACAAGGTGTCTATTGCCCCAGTCCAAGAATACATCCTGGGCATAGACATTCTATGGGGTCTGGCTCTCCAAACAACTGTGGGAGAGTTCAGACTTCGACAAAGATGTATCAGTATCCGGGCGGTGCAGGCAATATTAAGAGGCCATGCGAAACATGAGCCTGTTTGCCTGCCGAAACCGCGCCGGATTACTAATGTTAGACAGTATAGACTCCCGGGTGGGCAAGATGAAATATCGAGAACGGTGCAGGAATTAGAAAAAGTGGGCATTATAAGACCTGCACACAGCCCGTATAACTCCCCCATATGGCCAGTGCGAAAGTCGGATGGCACATGGAGGATGACAGTAGATTACAGAGAATTAAATAAGGTCACGCCGCCTATTCATGCGGCCGTACCCAATATTGCTTCCCTAATGGACACATTGAGTAGGGAGATAAAAACCTATCATTGTGTCCTAGATCTAGCAAATGCATTCTTCAGTATCCCAATTGCTGAGGAATCGCAAGATCAGTTTGCATTTACGTGGGGAGGCAGGCAGTGGACCTTTCAGGTCCTGCCACAGGGGTACGTGCATTCACCAACGTATTGTCATAATCTAGTGGCGCGTGACCTGGCTGACTGGAGAAAACCTGATGATGTTAACGTATATCATTATATTGATGATCTCCTGTTGACATCTGACTCACTGGAGGTAGTAGGACAGGCAGCTGATTCATTAACTGCCTATTTGCAACAAAGGGGATGGGCTATAAATCCCCAAAAGGTGCAAGGTCCAGGCCTGTCCGTAAAATTCCTGGGGGTGGTTTGGTCAGGAAAGACCAAAGTGCTACCCAGTGCTGTTATAGATAAGGTTCAGGCATTTCCAGTCCCTACAACATCAAAGCAGCTGCAAGAGTTTCTAGGTATATTGGGTTATTGGCGTTCCTTTATACCTCACCTAGCGCAGCTGCTAAGGCCATTATACAGACTCACAAAAAAGGGGCAGCTATGGGACTGGGGGAAAACCGAACAGGATGCTTTCCAACAAGCAAAACTGGCAGTTAAACAAGCTCAGGCATTGGGTATATTCGATCCTACCCTCCCAGCCGAGTTGGACGTTCATGTTACTCAAGACGGCTTCGGTTGGGGCCTGTGGCAGCGCCAGAGTTCTGTTCGGACCCCCATTGGTTTCTGGTCTCAGGTTTGGCACGGAGCAGAAGAAAGATACAGTATGATTGAAAAACAGTTATTGGCTGCCTATTCGGCATTACAGGCAGTAGAGCCAATAACTCAGACAGCTGCAGTTATAGTCAAGACCACTCTGCCAATTCAGGGGTGGGTGAAGGATCTGACCCACCTTCCTAAGACAGGGGTGGCCCAAGCACAAACAGTGGCACGATGGGTCGCCTATCTCAGCCAAAGGAGCAGTCTGTCTTCATCCCCCTTGAAAGAAGAACTTCAGAAGATCCTAGGCCCAGTTACATATCACAGTGATGCACCAAAAGAAATACTGGTCGCTCCACCAGAGAAGAGTCCCATTCACGAGGGAAAATATCCTATCCCTGAAGATGCCTGGTACACAGATGGGTCCAGCAAGGGCAACCCGAGCAAGTGGAGAGCAATAGCATACCATCCTTCCACCGAGACAATCTGGTTCGATGAGGGGGATGGTCAGAGCAGCCAATGGGCAGAACTGCGAGCCGTGTGGATGGTTATAACCAAGGAACCCGGTGATGGTATCCTGAACATCTGCACAGATAGTTGGGCTGTGTACCGGGGGCTCACTCTCTGGATTGCACAGTGGGCCACCCAGGAATGGACTATCCACGCCCGACCGATCTGGGGCAAAGACATGTGGTTAGATATATGGAATACGGTCAAACACAGGACTGTACGTGTCTACCATGTTTCTGGTCATCAGCCCCTACAGTCACCGGGAAACGATGAAGCCGACACATTGGCCCGAGTTCGATGGATTGAGAATTCACCATCTGAGAACATCGCCCGCTGGCTACATCAGAAGCTACGGCATGCTGGACAAAAGACAATGTGGGCAGCTGCTAAAGCATGGGGACTGCCCATACAACTATCTGATATCGTCCAGGCATGCCAGGATTGCGACGCTTGCTCCAAGATGAGACCGAGATCGTTGCCCGAAACAACAGCCCATCTTGCTAGGGGACACAATCCTCTCCAGCGATGGCAGGTCGATTACATCGGGCCCCTTCCTCGTTCCGAAGGGGCAAGATATGCCCTGACCTGTGTCGACACTGCAAGTGGGCTACTGCAGGCCTATCCAGTACCGAAAGCAAACCAGGCATATACCATCAAGGCACTCACTAAACTGATGTCTGCCTACGGGACACCTCAAGTCATCGAGAGCGACCAAGGGACTCATTTTACTGGTGCAACGATACAGCGCTGGGCAGAAGAAAATAACATCGAATGGCGATTCCACCTGCCATATAATCCAACAGGGGCAGGCCTCATCGAACGTTATAATGGTATTCTTAAGGCTGCCCTGAAGACAGACTCCCAGTCCTTGCAGGGGTGGACAAAAAGACTGTATGAAACCCTGCGGGACCTGAATGAAAGACCTCGAGATGGCAGACCCAGTGCCCTGAGAATGTTGCAGACGACATGGGCCACCCCGCTTAGGATCCAAATTACGGGCACTGATCATCAGGTAAGACCCCAAATTGGTAATGAAAATAATCTTCTGCTCCCTGCCCCTGAAAACTTAGAGCCAGGTACCCATAAAATAAAATGGCCCTGGAAGGTGCAGGTAGGACCCAAGTGGTGTGGCCTACTTGCACCTTGGGGGAGACTATTGGAGGTGGGAGGCTCAGTAGTCCCTCCAGTAATAGGTACATGGCCTACTGATATTATGGTCAACACTCCGATCTTTATTGCTAAAGGGACCCCCATCATGTCCCTATGGCAGATCAGGACACCTCCTTTGGTGCCTGATATCGTTATGCAGCCGCAGATATCCGGCAAAAAGGTGTGGTACAGGCGGCCAGGACGTGCCCCAGTACAAGCGGAAGTGTTGACCCAAGACAGAAATACGGCCTGTATCTTGCCCTGGAGAGCAGACCTTCCCCTCCTGGTACCTGTAAAACATCTGTATTACTCCCCGTGAGTCTGTGAGCCTTCAGGACCACCGGAAGGAACAAAATGCCATCAAGCGTTCCAGTGTTGCTGTCAGATCACGTACAACACCCGGTGATGGTCTGCATGGGACTGATGGAACATAGAATGGACTTGCACCTCAGGACCTCATGCCTCCAGGCACATCATCGAGCACTGGCCCATAGAAGAGTATGGACATCCACTAATCATCACTTGTCTTGAACTGTACCAACATACGTCGCGATAAAATTGTATAAGCGTCGCGATATACCGGATCTCTGTATTAGGGAAAGCTTACCCTTTTGTTAACCTGATCATTGGTTCACGCCGTGAAGGGGTGGAGTGTATGGGAACTGCTGAGTCACGGCCTGAACCTCTGATTAATCACCT
>NW_024963492.1:0-1111 GCF_019238085.1 Lagopus leucura | reverse complement strand
AATCCATGACTTCCAATGGGGGATCCATGGCTCCCAATAGGAGATCCGTGACCCCCAATGGGGAATCCATGACTCCCAGTGGGGAAACTGAGGCACAGGGCTGTCCAAATGGGGAATCCATGACTTCCAATGGGGGATCCATGGCTCCCAATAGGAGATCCATGACTCCCAATGGGGATCCGTGACTCCCAATGGGGAACCTGAGGCACAGAGCCGTACCGCAGCGATCCGTCACCCCAACCCGAGGCACGAGCCCCACATCTCCCCATGGGGTCCCCATGGCCCGGCCCTACCCCGCGGTCCCATTGCCCCCAAACTGCTTCCTCTCCAGCCGGTCCTTGTACTGCAGCTCGGGGGTCGCCATCCTCTCGCACCTCTCCCTCTCCCCCGGCCCCAAATCCGCTCTGAGAGCGTAACCGACGACGGCGGCCGCCCCACGACCGGGTTGGAAAGGTTTCAGCTTCCCATCGGTGATGGAGGGTCCCGGTAGGGGTCCCCCCCCCCCTCAAACAACGCCTCGCCAACGCGTCGCGTCGCTTGCGGAGCCGCTCCACTTCCTCCCTCATCCTCTGCGGGCCGAACTCCGCCACCTTCCTCCAAAAGGAACGGTTGAAATGGACGTAAAGGGCCCAATCCAAGGCGTTCCATTCCCGCAGCCTCTCCGTTTCCTGGGCGGATAAAGGGCGGACGGCGTTTTTGGCTCGGCCGTTTTGGGGAAAGGCCACGACGGCATCGCGGGGCCAACAGAGAGCGTGGCGGAGCAGCACCAGCGACTCGTCAAAGTATTCGGCCAACAGGACCAAAGCGAAAACGTCGTCCAGGGCCTCGATGGCCGCCGTCACCGCCGTGCCGTTGGACGGGGAGACGGCGGGGAGGCCGAAGTCGAACCAAAGGAGGTTGCGGGCGTAGTGGTTGCCTTTGAGGCCGGGTCGGTAGTAGAGGGATGGGGAGAGGAGGAAGGCGGAGCGCGACGGAGCGCGGCGGAAGGCCGGGACGGCGGCGCGGTAGTAGGAAAAGGCCGACTCGGCCGCCGTGGCCGGATCGCGGGCGATGGAGAAGTAGAAGCTGTCGGGGGGCATCACGCGGCGGACCTGGGGGGCGGGGGGGGGGG
>NW_024963491.1:585-1186 GCF_019238085.1 Lagopus leucura | reverse complement strand
AGGGGCGAATTCAGCGTGCCGAGAATTGTAGAAATACGTATGCAGTAGAAGGAAGGCTAGGGTGAATGTGCACCCCCAGCAAAATGGGGCAGGGCAGGCATTAAGGGCATGGTGGGCATGGAGCCTCCTGTGCTGCGTGTGATCATCCAAAACAAGATTGGAGAAAATCGTGAAGAGCTCAGAACCACAGTGTGACTCCATCAGTGCCAAGACAGAGATGTCATGGACAGCTCTGGGCAAGAAATTGTGGGGGGGACCAGACACTGTGCACACACCAATGAAAGAAAGTGCCACGCATTTGTGAGAAAACTGGTGTTTCATGAGGGAAAATGCCACATATTGAGGGTACAAATGGTATTTCTGTGATAAAATGCCAAAAGTCTGGGAGTGAGTGTCACGATGAGGAGTGTAGTGCAGTCTGTTTGGGAGGAAATGGGAGGTATTTCTAAGAGTACTCTATTTTTCTGGGAGAGAATGTCCTATTCAGGGAAGAAAAGTGGTATTTCTTACCAAAAACGCCATCCAGTTCGGAGACAATCTCCTATATGTTGGAGAAGAGTAGTATTTCTGTGAGAAGATGTCCTATTCTTGGTTGCAAGTG
>NW_024963491.1:0-485 GCF_019238085.1 Lagopus leucura | reverse complement strand
AATGGGAGGTATTTCTAAGAGTACTCTATTTTTCTGGGAGAGAATGTCCTATTCAGGGAAGAAAAGTGGTATTTCTTACCAAAAACGCCATCCAGTTCGGAGACAATCTCCTATATGTTGGAGAAGAGTAGTATTTCTGTGAGAAGATGTCCTATTCTTGGTTGCAAGTGAAAAATTTGGCTTGATATGGACATGATATGGACATGATATGGACAAATACACAAAGGAGGCATTGCACACCTGTAGCTGCTCTTTCATTTCCTTCATGCTTTCACTCTGCACCATTTTTCCCCTGCTTTGAGGGAGAGACATCTGAGTCAAGTGTCCTGAGTTAAAAACATTCTGGTGCAACACTAAATAATCACTGGGATGGGTCAGACAACCCACTAGATCCCAGGCCCATGGACCCAGAGAAAGAACGCAATCCATCTCCTGCACATGAAACAGCTGCTACTCTGAGTAGTCTTTCTTGTATTTCTGCAGTC
>NW_024963490.1:0-2805 GCF_019238085.1 Lagopus leucura | reverse complement strand
AGCCAGTGTGCTGGCACCGAGGCACCCCACGCTGTGCATCGGCCGTGGGCAGCCAACAGCGGGGATCACCGTCCTGAGCAGATCCAGATCCGTGGGGATCAGCGGTGTGGGAGGACAGCACATCCCCAGGCCGACAAGCGGGCACAGCTCCGGGCAGGATCCCCTCCTGGCGCCAGCGATGGCCCCGTCCCACCGCCTCCATCCAGCCCTGCGGCACTCAGAGCCGCCCGTCGGACGGGAAGAGCCGCAGGAACCGGTTACCCTGGGTCGGCTTGGGAGCTCCTCTGCAGCGTACACAAAGCTGCGTGCAGATGTTCAGGAACCGATAACGCGGGGCACAAAGAATGGGAGCGGGGCCCAGGGGAGGAGAGGGAGAGAGAAGTGAATCCTGGCTCGTGCGTCAGGATTAGGTTTAGCAGAGATGAGAGCAGGGGGCTGCTGCTCCGGGCAGCCCCAAAGAGGAGCAGAGGAGAAGGTCCGCATGCAAGCAGCAGAAATAAAGCCAAGCTCATTGCTCCTGCGGTGCGTGGCACAGCAGCCACAGTGTTCTACATCCCTGGGCCGCGACGCTTCCTCCCCGTGCATCCCGCTCAGCCCTTACCCAGTGCCAGCTTTGACCCAGCGAGGCTCAGCAGCAGGAACAGGGGCAGCCCTCCCCTACGTGCAGCCATGTCCAGGGAGGCAGGAGCCGATGCCTCCTGGTGGGCACCGCTCTGAGCGCTCCCCGCGGCCCCGGCACTGTGGTTTCCGCTTTGCCTTCTCCCGGCAGAGGATGAGCATCCAGAGGTGTCCCTTTATTGCCCAGGTGCTGGCACTGCCAGAAGGGCTCTCACCCAGCACGGGTGCTCCCAGGGATGGGCACAATGCCCGGCAGCCATCAGCTGCACGGTGGCCCCAGAACGGCCGCAAGCAAAGTCCCTGAAGCCAGAGACTTGTGCTGAGCAAGGGCAGTTCCAATGGGAAAAGCCCTGGAAGAGCCTGGGACCTCCTAATACTCTGAGAAAAGGGTGATATGTGGTGGCTGCCGACCCTGAGGCCCTCAGAGACAGCAGTCCACCGTATGTGCAAAGAGGCAGAGCCAGGAAGGGCGTGCTCTGGGCTGAGGACTCATCTCCTGGGCTGTCCGTGCAGCATCACTTCCACAGCACGTGTCACAGCCCAGCATTGCCTGCAATCAGAGCTGCTTCCTTGTTGCTGGGGTCAGGGATGAGGCCCCTCAAAGGCGCTGGGCCAGGACACAACGTCCTGCGGGTGTGCTGGGACATGGCCAGAGCACGGCGCTCTGCTGGGGCTGTCACACTGCAGGCACACGGCTGGCTGCCAACATAACGAAGGCACCACCAGTGGCATGGGCAGGATGCAGGCACCCAGGGGTGCTGGGCTCTCACCGTCGGGCTGTCACCAGGCTGTAGGTGGTAGGACAGGTGGGACGGCTGCTTGGATGGGGCACAGGCATGTGGATGGGTTGTCCTTGGGGTGCTGCTGACATGCCCACCCGAAGCCATGCCCCTAGACCACTCCCACTGTGGCCACACCTCTCAGCTGCACCTTATATAGGGCACATGCGGCAGGAGGTGGGTGCCCTTTAGGGGCAGGGTGTTGTTACTCTGTGTCCCTGTCCTACAGCTGCACTCACCTGGGGTGGCACTGGGGCTCGTTGGGGATGTCTCTGCAATCAGGGTGGACAAAGCAGGGCTGCTCTCAGTTGCGTTCTCCAGTGGTGGGCTGGGAGTGAAGGTGCTCCTGGGGACCACTGTGGTGCTGCTGCTGCTGCTGGTGTTCACCAGGGCTGTGGAGGGCTCAGCTGTGTGTGCTGGTGTGATGGGAGCTGGGACTGTGCTGGTCCCTGCTGATGTGATCTCAGCCCAGGTGGATGCTGTGATTGTAGAGAGGGGGCTTGGGGTGGTGGTGGTGGTGGTCATCTGGGTTCTTGCAGTGCTGTGTGTGAAGGCATCTGTCTGTGGACTTATAGCGGAGATATCAGAGCTGGTCCTAGCTGTGCTCCCCAGTGTCTGGCTGGGAGTGAGAGTGCTCCTGGGAGGCACCGTGCTGCTGATGGAGGTGGTTGTGATGCCCACCAGGGCTGTGGAGGACTCAGCTGAAGAATCTGACTGTTCTGGGGCACTGCTGGTCCATAGGGGTGTGCTGATGGCACTTGTGCCAAGAGTGGTGTCCACTGAGGTGTGGGGCAGAGGGCTGGAGGTGGAGGAAGGCAGTGTAGTTGTTTCAGCTGCTGCCAAATTAATGGTTGAAGCTGGGGCTGTGCTAGTCCCTGCTGATGTGCCAGACCTGGTCTCAGCCCATGTGGTTGCTATGGCTGTGGAGGTTGAGTTTGGGGTGGTGGAGACGAGTTCTGGGCTTGGAGTGGTGGCGGTCATCTGAGTTGTTGCAGTGCTGTGTGTGAAGGCACCTGTGTGTAGAGTTATGGTGGAGATATCAGAGCTGGTCCTAGCTGTGCTCCCCAGTGTCTGACTGGGAGTGAGAGTGTTCCTGGGAGGCACCGTGCTGCTGATGGAGGTGGTTGTGATGCCCACTAGGGCTGTGGAGGACTCAGCTGAAGAATCTGGCTGTTCTGGCATGGTGGGAGCTGTTGCTGTGCTGGTCTCTACTGATGCACCAGTGGTGGTGTCAGCCCAGGTCTGTGTCATGGCTGTGGAGGTTGAGCTTGAGGTGGTGGTTGCCTGGATTGTCACAGTGCTGAGCACGGAGGCATCTGTCTGTGTGCTGGGCATCACTGAGGTGGGGGCTTCTGTGTCCGGGCTGGAGGGAGGAGTGGTGGCTGCGGTGCTGAGCAGCGACACGGGG
>NW_024963489.1:13706-76476 GCF_019238085.1 Lagopus leucura | reverse complement strand
TGGGGGCTGAGAAGTGCCGTTTCCTTCTCCATCTGCAATTCTGCCCGGCTGGTTGGTTGGGTTTTGTTGTTCTTTTTCCTCTCTGAAGCCGTTCTGCTCTCTGTTCTCCAGGAGGAGCCGGAGATGGAGCCCCGTCCCCCCGCCTGGCCGCTGCTCTGCCTGCTGCTGCTCTGCCCGCCCTCCTGCCCAGGTGAGCCCGGAGCTCTCTCTTTTTGCTGTGTTTTTTTCCCTATTCCTTCTTCTCCCGTCCTTTCTACCGCTCCTCTCCCCGCTCCCAACCCCGCACCGGCCGCGATGCGGTGCCGCCGCGCTTTGCTGTGACCTTTCCAGGCGATGACCTCCAGCGCGGGGCCCGGCTCCATTGCTCCCGGCCGTTCATCCATCCCCCTCCGCAGCCACACGCGGGAATTAGGGACGTGAAGAGGCACGTTGCTTCCAACCCTTTGCCAGCATCCCGGGAGAGGCGCATCGCCCCCGGCGTTGCAGCGAATGGGAGGAGGGCAGCTCGGCAGGGAGCTCTCTTTAAAACTCAAACCTTGTTTTTATGGCTGCCCCCCTTCACCCCCCCCCCCCCCATCCCCCTCTCCATCTTGTCCTTGCTCCTCACTGCTCAACTGTTGAGCTCCAGCAAAGTGGGGCTGCACCCCGTGCTGCTCACTTAGGGCAGCTCTGGTTCCCCTCGGGTTCCCTGTGGCTCCTCCTGCCCTCCCGTGGCTGGTGGCCCCATCGGTCCTGGAGGAGAGTGCTGTGAGAAGGCAGGGTCGGTGTTTACCCCGTTGTTTCCCTTCCCCTTATGGGAATAGGAAGTTTCTTGGCCCACCAGGAACAAAGCCCTGCGTTGGGTGCTGCTTTCAAGGATGTTTCATTTCTAGAGTGTTTCAGTGTCATTAATCTTGAGGGATAGTGCAGAGGAGCTGGGCTCCTTCTGGCCTGCTGTTGTCTGTGGCTTTTTAGGGGACGGAGCAAACTTTACAGGGCAAAAGTGATGCACCTCCCCAGTGGGCACTGTGCCTGTTTAGCTCTGTCCAGACCCCACATCTCCCCCTGCAGTGAGCTGCACACCCTGAGCAGAACTGTGCCTTTCCAGGCCCACTGGAGACCTCTTCCCTTGCAGCTCTCCGTCGGTGCAGAGCTGAGTGTGAACTCCAACAGAAAGCAAATGCTTTTGACACAGCACTGCTTGCTTTCCTAATTGCCTGCCCGCAGCTGGGGAGCGTTGGCCCCGAGCTTTGTGCTCCGAGCTGCTCAAAGCCAAAGGAGGTTTTGGCTGCAAGTACTGCCCCAGTGAAGCCACTGTGATTTCCTGCTATGATAATGGCTGAAGCAGAGCTGTTGAGCTTCACCAAGTGTGACCCCAAAGGGACAACACCTTTTTTTTTTTTTTCCATTGGGACAAAAAGTTCCATCCTGGCCCCCAAAGGGGCACAGAGTGCTGGATCTCCAGTTGGTTGGAGAACTGCTTTGTCTGGCTGATGGCGCGGGCGTGCAAACCTTGTTTCCCATGTGGGTTTTTAGCAGGGACCGTCCTGCCCCTCAATCCAGCTGTGCTGCAGAGGAGCTGGCAGGGGCAGTGCTGCTGCAGGAAGCAAAGGGGGAAAGGGGAGATCCTGCAGGATATCTCCCTGTAGGGCAAAGAGCCCTCTGCAAAATCTCGGCCGCTCGCTTTCTGCATGAGCTTTGCTCACTGAAGGGCTTCAGCTTCCTGCAGCCTCCCTCACTTGGTTGTGGGGCTTCGGCCACACAGCTGAATTTCTGCTACTGCTGTAAGAGTGCAGCCTGCAAATGATGGCTGTGCGTGATCTGATGTCACCAGTGTCAAATATAGCCCCTACTATCGCCCTGCTTGGGTAATCATCCCGGGGTCTCTTATCCTCCAAAATGCTGCTTCCAGGCTCTTTTTATAGCCAGCACCTGTTTGTTTCCCCACAGCCTCCCTGTGCAGGTGAAATTCCATTGGGATTATTTTGGGGTGCTGCGCAGTGCCCGCATGCCGACGGCCAGCTGCACGCCCTGCTCCATCCCAGAACTCCTTCCTTGGTGCCTTCAGAAGGAAAGCTATTTTTACCGGCCCTAAGCATGCAGGCACCTTCTCCTGAATTAAACCCCGGCCTCTTGCAATCTGTTCGGTATCAGATACTTCAAAAGGTGGAAATAGAGCAAAAAAAAATGTGTCACCGAGATGGAAAACTCGTGGGGATGGTGCATGCTATGAGCTGGGTGAGAACGAGGAAGGAGAGAGGTCTGCATGGTGCAAGGGGAAGCTGGCTGCAGGGCAAGGGCAGAAGGGAGGAAATTGGGTTGCAACTTTGCATTTCTCGGCTTGCAGGGGGTTTTCATGCAACTTCCCCTTTGTGCTTTCCCATTGTAGGGGGGTGGGGGCTTGGCAGTGCTGGGATTGGGAGCAGGTTGTGCCCTGGGAGATGTTCCCAGAGGGGTGTCGGGGTGTTCCTGGTTTGGGATCACCGGGCTGTGCAGGGATGGCTGTGTGGTTGTTATCCAGGAGGTGCAGTGGGGCCGGTTAAGCCAGCGTGGTGCCAATGCTGTGTTCTGTGGCTGAAGCTCGTGTATAACAGATTTCCTGCAAATCCTGAATGTAGCAATCTGAAAAAAGTGCTGGGCAAGCAGATCTGTGGGAAAAAATCTCTAAATTAGCACATGAAAGAAGAAAAAAATAGCCAAAAGCTGCGAGACTGTTTGGAGCCGTGTGATGACGGAGCCCCAGAGCTGCCAGCATGGAGATGCCAGTGCTGGGGGCCAGCAGGAGCCCTGGCAGCCCCAACCAGGGATGTGCTTTCTGAATGAGGAGTGCCCACACCCCAGCCCCGCTCCAAAGCCCCCAGACCCCAAAGCTGGAGTTCTTCCTCCCCTCCAGGCACGGCGCGTGCCTCGCCGGGAGCGCAACAGATGGAGAGAGGGAGGATGCAGAGGGAATGTGTGGATTGGAGCGAGCTGTGCTCAGTGGGGCTGCACTGGGCTCCTGCGGCGTGATGGGTGCTGTGGGTGCCCAAGGGAATGGGGTGCAGGTGCACACTGCTCTGCTGCAAAGCCAGTTTTCTGCAGGGTTGTAGTTGGGAACAGGGAGAGAAGCGCTCATCACGCCGTGCCGAGGGGGCCCAGCTCTTCCTGCAGCGTTGACCTTTCCTGTGTTGCAACACCTCATGCTAGTTTGTGGGCTTTGTTTGCTGGACCTGGTGTGGTGAGAGGTCAGCAAAGCAGCTGCTCTGGGTGCATAAAGGGGCTGAGGGTCTTCCCTGGAGGCAGTGGGTCCCCGTGCCCAGAGCAGCCCTGTCCCCGTGTGGGGCAAGTGATGCTTTATGACTTCCTCTCTGCGTTGCTCAACTGCTCTTGCAAAAAGCCTGTGGGCAGTGGAGGAGCTCAGGAGGGGCTCACCAGCTGAGCTGGCTGTGCCATGCGCTGCTTGTGCCCAGGGCTCTGCTTTGGGGCTGCTCCCCAAATGTGGGTGTCACCCCAAAAGTCAGCTCCAGTTGCAGAAGCCCACACGGTCACTGCTCTGATGGAAAGCAACAGCTCAGCCTATTGCTCAGGTGGGACAGTTGGTGTTTCCACCTTTATCTTGTGGCACAGGTTTGGTTCAGTGCCACGTGTTGGCTTAGTGGCTTCCAAAGGGAAGCCCCAAGGTCCAAAGCTCGTGGCTGTGCTGGGGTACAGCTGCACCAATCTGTGTTGGGGACCTCCTGGTGCAGGAGAGCCGGGTGCAGCTGTGGCCCTCTATGCAAAGGGCCAGTGAGCAGGCTGTGGGGCTGCAGCTGCACCACAATGCATGCATGGCCCTGCCTTGGTGTGTGCATGCTCCCAGCGCTGGCAGCTGCAGCAGGAGCTCCCTGCTCAAACGCAATGGTCTCTGCACAGCCGTGGCACCGTTCCCACGCACTGCTTGCCATCTCCAGAGTGGTAGCGTGGTCATGTCAGCTCTCAGCAGTGGATTTCTCCTAGGCTCCGGGAGGCTCAGGAAAGGTGCAATGCTCCCATCGGGGCACGAGGCGGAGGCACAGCGCTGCAGCTGCAGCCACCGTGCCTCCAGGGCACGGCTTTCCTCTGCCGGCGGCGAAGGGAACGGCATCGGCTGCGGCTGAGAGCTGCGCGCTGCTGGCACGGGTCGGGGCTGGGGAACCGGGGAGATTCAGTGCAGAAAAAGCGGTGTTGCATCTGTGTCTGAGAGGAGAGCTTGGTTTTCAGTGTGGTGCAGCGTGTGCCCTTGTTTCCTCGTGACATTCCTTGTTTTTCTCCCCACAGAGGGATGTGTTGGAGGCGGTGGGCTTGGATATCTGTGTTTTGGGCGCACTGAGCGTGGCACACGGGGGTCATCTGTACTGAGGGCACTGGGCTCACAGCTCCATCCTGGTGCTGGGCTCAGGACCCTCCTGCAGCTGGGAGGGGCTGAAGGGGGTCCTGCTTTGTCCCCAGGTGTGGGTGCCCAGAAGGATCCGGACTTCAAGCTGCAGCAGCCCCAGGGCCAGGTGGTGGTGATCAAAGGGGAGATACTGACCCTGAACTGCACAGTGTCTGCATTTCATCCTATTGGCCCCGTGAAGTGGCTGAAGGGCTGGGGCAGCAGCAATCAGACCATTTATGATCAGAAAGGCTCCTCCCCACGTCTGATGAGAGCAGTCAATGGATCCGGCACAGACTTCACCATCAGCATCAGGGATGTTCGTCTTGAGGATGCTGGCACCTATTACTGTGTGAAGTTTAGAAAAGTCATCTTTGGAGATGAGCTGTTTAAGAGTGGTGGGGGCACGGAGGTGTTGGTGCACGGTGAGTGGATTCCCAGCCTGTCCTGGTGGGCTCTCCTCTGGGGCTGGGATGGGCAGGATGCTCCCTGATGGGCCAATGCTTCTCCCACAGCCAGACCCTCCGAGCTGACCGTGTCAGGGCCGAGTCGCCGAGCGGAGCCAGGGCAGTCGGTGTCCTTCACCTGCAGTGCCAGAGGGTTCTTCCCCCGTGACATCCAGGTGCAATGGCTCAAGAACAACGTTCCAGTTCAGGCTGTGCTGCCCCACATCACCTCAGAGCAGTCACATTCCTCCTACAACATGTCCAGCACCGTACAGGTGACGTTGACCAAGGACGACGTGCGCTCACAGCTCACCTGCCAGGTGCAGCACAGCACGTTGGCAGCCCCACTGAGGAGGACGTACGCGCTGGGCCAGGCCCTGCGAGGTGAGGCTCACAGCCCCGGGGCTGGGGCAGGGCTGAGCCGTGGGCTCAGGGACGCCGGCTCCAGGCGCTGCTTCTCTTCCCAGTTCCCCCCAGCGTGTCTGTGGTCGCTGCACCGCCGGGCGCCGTGGAGGTGAACAAGACGGTGACCTTCAGCTGCCGCGTGCAGGGCTTCTACCCGGGAGCTGTGAACGTCACCTGGCTGGAGAACGGGACGGGGCTGAACGCGGGGAGCACCACGCAGCCAGCAGAGACCCCCCAGGGCTTGTTTGAGCTGAACAGCACGGTGATGGTGCAGGCGGTGGAGGAGAAGCGCGGCTCCAGCTTCACCTGCCGGGTGGTGCATGAGGACCAGGAGCCCGTCTCCAGCACGGGCACCATGCAGGTGGCTGTCCCAACCCCAGAGATAATCGACAGCAGTTCCATCGGAGACAGCAGTGCGTGAGAGCTGCAGGGTGCATGTGGGGAGGGGTGGATGGGAGGTCACCCCCGGGACAAGCTCAGAATCCCACCAGAGTGTGGGTTAAGGTCTTTGTACTGAGGGTGCTGCTGGATGTGCCCCTCAGTGTGTGCAGTGTCACCACGCTGCCCCTGGGGCTTTCAGGTCCACAGTGACAATTCTCACATGAGGTTCCTATTGTAGAAAGTCTCATCTATGTGGCTGTGGGAGTGGTGTGCACTGTGCTGGCGCTGCTGGTGATTGCAGTTCTCTACCTCATTCGGACAAAGCAGAGCAAGGGTAAGGATAAATAAACTGTGTGCGTGGCATGGGGGGGAGCTGCTGAAATGAAGTCAAAGTTCTGAGAAATGCAGCATGTAGGCTGGCATGCCTGGGGAGGTGGGGGTTCTCTGAACTGTTTCCTTCCTAAACTATTTCTCCCCTGTCAGGTAAGAGCTCTCCGTCTGCCAGGTGAGTGTACATCTCTGTGCTTTGCATCTGACCCTCCCCCCCCAATTTACTCCATCACATGAGAAGAGATACATGGTGCACCTGACCCCTTGTTTCCCCTTGCAGGTTACACGAACCAGAGAAGAGCAGCGGAGCCACCACCACCCAGGTGTGTCACCAACCTCGGGGACTGGGGTGGGGAGCAGCCCCCAACTATGGGACTGGAGTGTGGAGAGGCTGTGCACAGAGTGTCTCAGTGTCTCCACACTGTGGCCAAAGGGAGGAGGAGCTGCAGTACTTCCCAGCATCATTTCTGCCTTTGCCTTCTCTCCTCCTCCTCCCGGGAATGCCTGGCTTTAGGACTGGAAGCAGTTGCACCATAGGCACGAGGCAGTTTGTGGGGTGGTTTTGCATTTGGTGACGTGGCTGCGTGCTGTGGGATGGACCCAGCGCTGCTGCATGGGCAGCGCAATGCGCAGGCAGTGTCGGCGCTTCGGAGAACATTTTGGCACGGGTGGGAAGGGAACTCACTGTGCACTTTGCAAAACAAAACCCTTTGGTGTCTCACCCAGGAGTCTGATCCCAACAACCTGACCTACGCCGACCTGAATTTTGCCAAAGAGAAGAAGAAGAGCATCCGCCGCATCGTCGAGCTGAGCCAGCAGTCGGAGTACGCCTGCATCCAGGGCAGCAATAGCAGCAGCCAGCCGGCTGCCAGCAGCGACAACCTGACCTACGCCGACCTGGACATGGTGCACCTCAGCAAGGCACCCCGGCGGCCCGCCCCACGCCCCGAGGAGAGCAGCTCTGAGTATGCCAGTGTCCAGATCCAGAGGCAGTGAGCGGGGCTGGGGCTCACGGGGGTCCTGGTCCTCCCCTTCAGCTCACAGAGGAGCTTTCTCAGCAGCGCCGATGGCCATGGTACCCGTGTTCCGGGCTGGGAGTGCGGCCTTCAGCACTGTGCCTGCTCCTGGGGGTTGACTTGTGTTTGCAGACTTGTGGGATGGCTTGAGGGCTCCTTACCTTTGGGATTCCCAAAACCCTTGGCTGTGGGGACCCCTGAGTTGTGCACTGGGTTTGCTCACAGAACCCGAGGATGCGTCGCTGGAGAGCACTGCAGTGCATCGGGGTCCAGGATGGTGCCTCCAGACCAGGGGCTCCCACCTGCCTTTGGGGGCTCTGCTGTGTGGAAAACGAACTCTGGCTTTAAAGGAACGATGTCAGTGTCCACCTCTCTTTCCAAGTGTCTCTTCCACAGGCTCCTGCACTGATGCCAATAGGACTGGGGGGCTGCAGGAGGCGAGCTGCAGCCATATTGGCTTTGCCCCTTTACCAAGCATCCTCCTCCTCTGCACAGCCCAGAGATCTGTGCCCTGGGCTTGCACAAAGCACGCAGCCCCCTCCAGCCAGGCAACCCTGTGTGTTTGGGGCCACAGTGAGCCCCCCTGCCGGGCACAGCCCCGTACCCCTCAGTAACGTTTAACATGTTCTAAATGTTTGCCATGTAAGTCCTAATTTCTAGAGCTCAACCCCAATGTTTCACGTGTTGTACGTGGGTGTACTGCTGTGTACGTTGCACTATAGGGTAAGATGTGCAAAATGAAGAACAAGGCCTCCGTAAAAACCCTGGAAACCCCATAGAGCTTCTGTCTGACATGCACCCCCTGCTTGGATGTGGGCTGGGGGCACCAGCAGCTCCCTGCAGCAATGACTGGAGGGGGACATACATATCTTCTATGTGTCCCCTGCCCCAGGCCCCCCACTTCCCCATCACGTATGGGACCAGTGTGGGGTGGGGAAGCCCTGGCATTGCTTTGGGATCTGCGAGACTGCCTGTACTGACCGTGATTTTTTCTTCTCTTTTTTTTTTTTTCTTGTTGCTTGCAAGATATTTTTATAATAAAAGTGGAAAGTCCTGTGTGTTGGTGGCTTTTGGGGCTGTCGCTGTGTCACCTGCCTGTGTGGTGGGGGGCTGGCAGCTCGTGTTGTGTTCTTGAAGGGGGGTCATCCAGTGCAGCCCCAGTGCTGCAGCAAAGGAAAGAGGAGGAAGAGAGCAGCCTGGAGGTGATGCTGAGGTTGGGTGGTCAATGCTGGATCCCCAGGTATGCATCCCCCAACAGCTTAGTGTGCCTGCAGCCTGGGGCAGTGAGGCTATGGAGAAGTTCTGCCCTGGTTTTGCTTTGCTGGCACAGAGCTGCTGCTGTTGGTCATACTGTGCTCAATAGGAATGTGTGGGAATGGGATGGTTTGGTTGCTGTGCCTGGGTTCACAATCACACATGGCCTTAGGGAAGCAGTAATGGGATTTGTGGGCACTCCCAAGGCCCTGGTTTGGGATATGTGATCCCCTCGTGCTGAGGCTGGATCCCCCCAGAGGAAGATGATGCTCAGCACCCACCATGGCTTTGTTGGCATCTGCCTTTTATTGGCTGTGGAGGGAGCAGGGGGCTCAGGTGGGGTGAACCAGAGAGCGTTCTTGTATCAGGGAGGGCAGCGGGACCAAGTGGAACTAGGATGAGCAGAATGCAGACTGGGGAAAGGATGGGCATGCTCAGCCCCCTGCTGCCTTGCCACCCCTCCCTATGGCCACTGTACGGTCCCCGGCCTGCTGGCTGCATCTCAGCCCTGCTCAGTCTCATCCTTCCTGGGGCTTGGAAGCTGTTACCTCATCCACCAGCTGTGATGTTTTCCAGCCCCTGCTGTGCATCTGCAGCTGTGCCAGGGCTGGGGATGCATCCCCACTGGATGTGCTGCCAGCAGCTGGGGTGTGATACCATCCCCTGGGTACACAGGGTCCCTAAAGGCTGTGCAAGTGAACCAGAGAGAGACAACAGGGGGCAGAACTGGAGCATTTGCAGGACTGGGGTGGGGGTGGCAGAGCCCATGGCCCTTTGAGGAAGATGAGGCGAGGATGGTGGCAGCAGCTTGGAGCAGGAGACAAAGGGATGGGGATGGGGTGATGGCGGCACAGGGTCCTGTCCCATGCCAGGCTCTATAGGTCTAAGACCTCCCCTGAGTAGGCATTGGGGTCCTCATCCGAGCGCGTGGTCACCTTGAACTGCCGCCGCAGGAAGCCCCCGTAGCGCTTCTGATTGTCCCACTTGAGCTTGGGCCGGATGCGGCGCATGAAGCCCCCGTAGCGCTTGTGCAGCTCTGCCAGCTCCTGCCCCTCAGCCCCCGCACCCTCGGGCTCCTCACTCCCCCCCGGCCCCGGGTAGTTCTCAGGGGCCACCTGCTCCCCTGGACTGTGGCTGAAGCCCCCCGACTTCTTGCTGAGGCTGCCCTTGCTGTGGGTGTTGTCGCGCAGCAGGGACAGCAGCCTCCCCTTGGCCAGCGTCTTCATGAAGCCTCCGTAGCGTTTGGCTGGTGCCAGTGGCAGCTCTTCAGGGCTGGGATCCTGCTCTGGCTCTGCTTCATCATCCACCTCTGCTGGGGATGCTTCTGTCCCTTCTGTCCCCTCGGCCAGGGCCACCAATGGGGCCAGGAGTGCCAGCGCCTTCCTGCAGCTCTCCCACTCGGCGCCAGGCGGAGAGGAGCCCTGACACTGCCACAGGCACATCTGCAAGACAGTGGCTGTGACAGCACCAGCATCACCCAGCACTCGGGTACCACCACCGCATCCATCGCCATCCCATCCTCTGGATCCATGCCACCAAGCTCACAGGGAGCCAAACTTTGTGCCTTCCCAGAACCGCTAGGTGCCAGTGACCACAACCCGCAGACCATGCACCACCACCCCGCGACAACCCTGAGTTGTCCCTGCTGTTGTACCCCAATTCTGAATGCTGGGGGCTGCTCGGGGCCAACACTCACCAGGGGCTGGATGCTGCTCACGGTGCCACGTGCCTGGTTGGCACAGAGGGAGCACTGGGTTGCACAGTCAGCAGAGGCTGTTGCAGCCAGGGAGAGGTAGAGTACCAGTGCCAGCACCTGCTGTGCCATCGTGCCTCGCTGCCTGGGGAGGGTGAGAGTACACAGAGCATCACCTATCTGAACCCAGAGCTGGGAGTCATCACCTGTCCGTGCCAGAGCCTGACTGTGTGCAGCAGGCACCTATCTCTTCTGCCTGCTCCTGGAGAGCTGTGCCCGCATCCACATGACTCACCTCCAGGATCTGCTCCCAGGGGAGCGACCCAAGGGATGCTGCAGGACACTGACCCTGTGTGGGTTCACACACAAGGACCAAAGCCCCACCCCAGCCTTTGCACTGCCTGGCACGTATCATTTGCAGGCAGAGTCTCTCATTCCTTCCAGCATCACAGCTCTCTGCAATATTGCGATCGTATGTTTGTGTGGCACAGAGGGGATGAATCAGCCCTCCCCTTGGCCTTGGGGAAGAACAGTGCTGAGACAGAGCTGCTGGCAGAAGGGGATGCAGGGGATGCAGAGGCACCGGGTGACCCAACTCCAGCACAGCCTCACCCCGTGCTCCATCCCCTGCATCCCTCATCCCACCTGCTGCTTCTGCATGGGGAGGGAGAGAATGCCAATCCCACGTTTAATCCTACCTGCCGGCTGCGACCACCACCCTCCAGGCCCCGAGAGCCCTGCACGAGGCCAGGAGGGCTGCATGCCCTCCACTGTGGTTGGAGTGGGGCACCAGAACCCCCAGCAGCTCCTCCAGAACCCAGGGGCCGCAGTGCCACCAGCCCCAGGAGCAAGAGCCAACCCAACAGCATCCCACTGCCTCCGCGCCTGCTTCGATCCAAGGTGGGAAGGCATGACCCAGAGGGATCAGTTACACATTAATGACGCATATTAGAGACTATTGTATTCTTTGGCACTGTCTGCTAATGTACTCTAATTGGCGCTGATGAAGACATGTTAATGCCACGGTATTAATTCATGCTAAATTAAATTTGAATTTGAATTATCTTCACCATCGTGTGTCGAGAAATCTGAGTTCTTCAGCTGCGCTGCACAGCCCGAGTGCAGCAATGGGCACAGACAGGCACAGCAGCACTGACAGCCCCTGCTCATCTCAGTGGCACGGAGCGAGGAGAGAGGACTCACCTGCTGCTAAGGTAAATGCTGCTGTGCTATCGTGCCTGGAAGCTGCAGCCCTGTAGTGCCCCGTGCACCCGATGTGAACGTACCTCAGCACAGATGCTCCCAAGGTGCTCTGCCGTCCTGCTGCTGCAGGAGGAGGAGAGAACGGGGCAGGGAAAGGGGCAGGGCTTTAGGTGAAAGTGAGAAGAGATGCTCAAAAAAGGGAGAGACAAAAGGAAGAGGAAGAAAAATGGGGTTGGAATGGGACCTGGAGCACCCTGAGGTGAGCTCTGCCCGGAACATCCATCCTGAGGAATGCGTCTGCACGATCACAGCAGCGCTGTAAGAGACTGGGGTTGCCCTTGGTTCCTACCCATGTCCTGTGTGTGCTGCACGGCTGCTCCTTCTCTGCCCCTTTTCTGTTCAGGTTTTTGGTGCCAAGATGTAAGACAGCCCCAGGTGTGTCTGTGCACCACAGCTCTGGGTTACAGCCCCGGCTGCACCAGCACAGAGGGATGGGGAGCAACTCTGGGTGCGCAGCAGGTGGCAGAGCACAGCATGGCCACGGAGGGCTTTGCTCCCAGCCATCACCCCCTGTAGCTCTGAGCTTTTCTACACGGAGATGTCACCATGCAGTGCAGACACCTGAGCCGCGGGTGTTTCTCCCAGACAGCTTGGGATCCTACAGACACTTGTGGAGGAGCAGAGCCTGCTCCCAGCAGCTCTCTCCTCTCCTTACATTGACCTTTCGAATCACAACACACCCGGCGTTATGCCATCACCCATCCCGTTCCCTCTGCCCTCTCCCCGAGCTCAGCTTTGCTCTGGGGCTGTGCTATCTCCATATGAGCAAACAGCCATGGCATCAGCATCACCCCGAGCCCCAGCAAAGCGATGCTGTGAAACCACCGGGGGATGAGTGGGGCACCTGCAGCGACCGTGTGAGTCTTGAAATAAAGCGATAAAGCAACGAGCAAAGTGCGAGATGCTCCCAGCACGGCTGCTCAGGGATGTTTTGAAACAAACTGAGTCACACTCCCTCGAGCAGCTGTGATGCCCAGCATCAAGGTGCGTGCGGGTAAAGGGAAGGGAACCCCAAATCCATGCACCCCGTCCCTACCTGCTGCTCGCCCCGTCCCGCTGCGCTCTCAGGTCAGGCTGAGCTGGGCATGGGCCACGCTGGGTGCACACCGTACTCACCGCCCGGCGCCCGCCCGCCAGCTTTTATGGCCACCGAGTCTCCTCCTGCGGCGGGGCCCCACTCCGCTCAGCGCTGCGGAGCCAATCGGGGCGAGGAAAGCCGTGAATAATCAGCCCCGCAGCATCCCAGCCCCAGCCCTGGTGGGCTCTGTCGCTGCAGCCCCAGGGATTGGGTGTGAGCACTCCAGGTTGCTCCTTGGTCACTGCTACCCCATCGGGGTCCTCGGCATGGGCAGTAGGCAGGGGTCTCTCTTGGCTGCTGGGTGCTGAATGCAAGACCTGCCCGAGGTGTGGGAGATGGGGAGCCCCCAGCCTCATGTTCCTGGCTTGGGAAAAGCCCCAGCCTCCTGGGAAGCTTGGGAGAGGACGGAGGCCACCCAAAGGGCAAGGGGCAAACCCAAACTCCTCCTGGGGACAAACCCAAAGAGCTGAACCCAAAAGGGCTGGGGGAGAGTGGTGGTGGGAGGCAGGGAGCCCCTGCACCCTCTGCTTAGCCCCGTACCCTGGACACATTACCTCTAAGCCCATTTTGGGGATGGGCAGTACTGGGGAACACCCAACCCATGCACCGCTGTGCCCCATCAGCACTGCATCCTGACAGCCCAGTGCCCACACATTAGACCAAGGCACCCTGTCCCCATCCCATCCCATCCCATCCCCACTGCCCCACTGGCTGCAGCGCAGCCCGCCCTCTCGCCTTGAAGACGGAGCTATTTTTATCGGTGCTCAAGAGGGATGTTTCCCAGCAACCTGCCTCTCTCCCCGGCTCGAGCACCAGCTGCCGGACGCAGTGCCCGCGCTCAGCCTTCCCCGTGCACAGGGGAATGGACATGGCTGGGAGCTGGCTGCCTGCACTGCCACCACCACGTTTGGGGTGCCGCATGTGAACGGCACGTGGCATCTCATGGGTTTTGCTGGATGTGGGTTTTGGCTCACCCAGGCACCCAGGAAGCAGGGTATGGAAGGGTGAAGCAAAGGCCGAGCATCTCTCATCTCCCAGGGCTGGTGGAGGGGATGAGATCTGCGGAAGCTGTGCTGGGAGGTGGCAGTGCTGCAGGGATGGGGAGGCTCAGTCCCCATGAGGGCACAGGCAGGAGGTGTGCGGTGTTCTGGTGTGTTTTCACCCCCAGCTGAAGGTTTGCAGGCGCAGAACAAAGCCGAGAACAAAAGGCAGCCGCAAACCACAGTGGCATCCTCAGTGCTGTGTGGGCAGCCCCGGGAGGTTTCACCCTCACTACTGAGCACCACAGGGTTCCACAGAGGGTTCTCACACTGAAACCATTACATGTAGCCAGCAGCAGTCCCTATTTCATCCTGCATGTCCCCAAAACCCAACCTCCTGCTGGTGCACTTAGTTCCCATCCTGCCTTAGCGGCTCCAAGAGCCCCACCTCCAGGTGTGTGCTCAGGGATTGCAGTGTGGAGCATCCCAAAAGCAGGATCAGATCCTAGCACATGAAAGCAGGCAGCAGGATCAGATCCTAGCACACACCTGGAGCATCCCCATCCCCAGGTAATGCCCCATAGGGACTGGGGCTTCTGGAGACTGAGCTAACCCCATGGGCACGGGATGGAGCAGGTGCCTCCACCTCGCTTGCTGCAGGAAGAGATCGGGGTTCTCCCATCCCCAAAACACCGCAGCCCCCATTACTTCCTATGTGTGCAGATCTGGATGCATTCTGGTCCCTGCGGTCCGGGTGGGTGTGGGGGTGACATGGCCTTTTTGGGAAAGGTACTGCCACCAAAGCCACCCACCTGCGAGCGTAATTAATATTCATCCGTCTCTTCCTAATGGGAAACTGCCTGTGAGTCATGCTGACATTTCCCTGGGACAATGGTAATTAAGCACCTGGGTAAGAGAAATGAGCGGTAATAGAAAAGTTAAGTTCGCTTTAACTGCATCAGTTCTAAGAGGGTTCGGAGAGGAGGAGGACGAAAGTGCGAGGCACAGCGGGTGGGAGGCAGCGGCACGCAGCGTCAGCGGCACCGGGCTGTGCCCGGGGGCTGCTCCCGGCCCGGCCCCGCAGCGGTGCAAGGAGGGACCCGGTGGGGGAGGATACGGAGCAGAGAAAGGGGAGACGACAGCCGCAGGGACAGCGGCTGCGGACTGAGGGCGGCAGTGAGCGGTGTTCGGGGCTGCCTCGTGCTGAGCTGCCGTCGGCCGCACGCTGTGCCCCAGGCAGTAGGCTGGAGCAAAAGGGGCAGCCCCGCATCGCCTGCCGGGCAGGGAGGTGAAGGGCTTCCAAAGTGAACGGAGCTCGAAGCACACGCAGGAGATGCCCACGCTGGGTGCGTGCAGCCCGCAGAGCCACCGCAGGGTCTTAATCTGCGTATTTCGGGGGGATGACGGGGCGGGGGATGCGGTGCGGAGCAGAGCGGGCTCAGGGGGAACTTCACTGCTCTCTGAAAGGAGGTGGGAGCGGCTTCTGCTCACAATGGCCTCACGTTGAGGCAGGGGAGGGGCAGGTCGGGCATCAGGAGAAATTTCGCCTCGGGAAGACCGGTGCTGCTCTGGGCACAGATTGCCTAGGGTGGGTGTGGGTGTGCGGGGCGGATGTCACCATCCCTACAGGCGTTCCAGAACGTGGAGATACGGCAGCAGCGGATAGAGCGGGGCAGGCCGACCGCGCACAGCCGTTCCGTCCCCACCGTTACATAAGGCCACAAACCCCACCGGGGCGGAGCGCTCCCCACGGCCGCGGTGTTTACAGCCGCGCCGCGCGCACCAACCCGCGGGGGAGCACCTGGCCGGACGCGCGCCGCTCTTGTCGCCTTCCGCGCCGAGGCGCCCCGCAGACGGCACAGGCAGCCCCTCCCACCCCTACGGCCCCGTCAGCCCCGCGTCTTCGCCGCGATTCCCCCCCCGCGGGATGCGCCCCACCCCGCCCCGCGCCGCGCTCCCCCCCCGACAGCGCAGTGGTACGGCCCGGCGCACCGCGATTGGCCGAGCGCTTAAAGGGGCCGGCAGGGCGCGCTTTTCCGCCCTCCGATGCGGCGGCGCGTGCCCCCTCGCCCGCTCGGCGCTCCCCGGCGCGGCGCTCCGCGGGGCCAGGCGGGCGAGGGGGGGGGGGCGCGAGCGGGGCTCCCCCCGCGGCGCTGCCATGGAAACGGCGGACGGCGGCCGCCGAGGGACACAAAGGGCGGCGCGGCGGCGGCGGGCTGCGCGGCGCGGCCCCATGGCGGCGGCGGTAGCGGAGGAGGAGGAGGAGGCTGCGGCGGTGGGCCCGGGGCCGGGCGGTAGCGGCGCGGGGGCCCCTCGGTACCGCCTGCTGGCCGAGATCGGCCGTGGGGCGTACGGCGTGGTGTACGAGGCGGTGTCGAGCCGCAGCGGAGCTCGGTTGGCGGTGAAGAGGATCCGTTGCGACGCCCCCGAGAACGTGGAGCTGGCGCTGGCCGAGTTCTGGGCGCTGACCAGCCTGAGGCGGCAGCACCCCAACGTGGTGCGCTTCGAGGAGTGCGTGCTGCAGCGGCACGGCCTGGGGCAGCGCATGAGCCACGGCAACAAGCGCAGCCAGCTCTACCTGCGGCTGGTAGAGACCTCCCTGAAAGGTACCGCCCCGCACCTGCCCCGACCCCCGGCTCCTTCCTGCCCGGGTTTCCCATCCCCCGGTCCGTCCCTGTGTCCCCCTCTCTTAGGGATTCCCTCCTAGCTCGGTTCCTATAGGCTGCTGGGCTCCCCCGATGTCCTCCCCCAGCCTTCCAGCTCTGGAGCCTCCCCATGGATGCTCCCATTGTACCCTTTTTCTTTCTCTCCGTCTTTGTCACCCCATTGCTTAAATCCCTCCTGCGCTCAGGCAGCCCTCCCTGCTTTCCCCAAGCTGCCCCCAACTTGTTCAGCTCTTCTCCATCTCTTTTACTTTACAACTTTTTCCCCCACTCAGCCCTGCATTGCCCGCACTGTGCTGTGTCCCCTGACCCCATTCTCTCCCTCCCTCTGCTGCTCACAGGGACCCCTCTCCTCCTGCTTTCCTCCTCTGCAGCCCTCCTATTTTGTGTTCCCATTGTTACCTCCAGGCTCAGGCACATCCCTCTGTGCCTTCCCCATCCCTCCATCACACCCCATTTCTGCTGCTCTGCCCACTGCCACAGCCCTATGTGTGCCTTCGGTCCTGCTCCTGCGCAGCCCCATCTCCTCCAAGTGCCCTGAGGCTGTGACCCCACTTCTGTGGTGCCCTCTGTGTTCGCATGGGCTCTGGCAACTTTGGGACCATTTTCTGTGCTCTATCATCCCTGCTTCTCCATCACTCTGCTGTAGAGGGATGGCTGCCACTTCCCCTGGGTCCCCTTGGCAGCATCACACAGCTGCTGGGGTCACCTCCTGCCACCACCGATGACTGTGATGGGGACATCTCCAAAGCGCTCTCTTCCTCTGCTCCTTTGGCTGCTGTCAGGCCCAGCTCTGCCAATATGTAGTGAAGAGGTGAAAAAATACTGGAGCCCCATCTCCTGTGTGCCCCCAGTGCCTCTCCAGATGCCTGTGCCCCTTGGGGGTTTGGTGTCCCCTTGTGGAAGGCTGCAGAGCTGACCTCTGAGCAGATCCACAGCTCCCAAACCCTTGAGAACATCTCTGGACCTGTGTGTGACCCACATGGCCCTGAGCCTGGCTTCTTTTCACTCCTCACACGCACATCCAAGGCAGTGTCCCCAAGAAGGGCACTACCCTATTCTTTGTGCACCCCTGTGAAGTGGGTGCCTGCCTACCACACAGAGAGCTCCTGGTGGTTGGGGTCTCTTGCCCCACTTAGGCAGCATGTCTCAGGGAAGGCTTTTGAGGAGCTGTCAGTGCTCCCCACCCATCTGCAGGCAGGTGGAGAGCCCTCTATTCCTTGCAGAATTACCTCCCTGCTGCTGGGAGAGCTTTGCTTGCCTTAGTCCCACTTCAGCTTCTCCCTCTCTGTGCCTGCATTCCAAGTTGTGTTATCTGCCGGTCCCAGGCAGGGGCAGAGGCTGTGCTCACCACCTTCCCCACCTTTGGCTTTGATACCGTACTGATAAATATTGCTACAGCAGAGCCAGGAGAGCCCCTGAGCTGCCCGTGTTCCCTTCTTGCCCACAGCACTGCCGGCTGAGGCAGCAATGGGCACGTGGCTGTGCAGCCGTGCCATTCTGCACGACCGCAGCGTGGCTATTTACAGGCTGCACAGATGCTGTGCCAAGGCTCCCGGCTCAGGGTGTGGGGGGGGGATTAATCTGAGGCTCTTTCTACATCAGGAGCGTAACTGTCGGGATACCAGGCTATGCCAGGTCGCAGCTACAGCGTTCAGCCATCATCTCCATCGTGTTAAATTGATTATGCCATGTCTCATTTGAGGCAGAATGTGAAAAGGCACTGCAGTGCGCAGTGCTGAGCCTCAAGGAGAGGTGTGGACTTGAGCAATGTGCTCAGTGCCCCAGTGTGTGCACACCTCCAGGTTCTTGTGCATGGCTGTGTGCACTGTTAGCTGCTCCTGACACACAGCAGCGATGGGCAGAGCTGCTTTGTTCAGTGAGCAGAGCTGGGGCTGTGCTCCATGGCACGTCGCCCACGGGTCCAGGTGCCTGGCTTCATGCTGCTGGCTCCCTTCTCTCCAGTACAACGTCTTTGCACAGTGGGAGTTAGAGGTTCCATGCAGCACTGGGGAGTGGGAGGCTGGTTCTGCTGGCATTAGATTGTTCCCAGTGATGCTAAGCAAATTAGCAAGCTGCTAATGAGCTCCCAGGACAGGCTGCAGGGTAGTGGCTGTGGGGATGGAGGGTTGCACACTTGGTGCCGGAGCTCTGGGCTCTTGTCTGTATCCCTTCAGCTCTTGGCAGCTTCTCTTGCTAAACTCTCATCTTTAAGAAGTGGCTTGCCAGCTCTTTATGTTTAAAGCTGTTTGTTTTGATGGCAGGAAGATGATTTAACAACTCAAACACTTTCACATTATAGAAGGAAAATGAGGAAATATTACTCTTGGCTTCAACCTCTCCCAGCAGCGCTCCACCCAAAGTGAAGTGCACCGTGCTCCCAGCTACTGCTGGGTCAGCGGCGTCCTCCCTGTGCCTGCGGAGCTGTGGGGCCACATCTTGAATCTGAGCCTTTGTTATGCTGAGCCCAAACCTCAGCATGTCAAAGCCAGCGGGTCTTTGCTGCTTTCCCCTTGGGATGGGGCTGCTGGGAAATGCTGTCTCCTCCCACCTGTGTTCTGTGCTGTGATGCTCCCATCTCTGTGCACATGGCACTGCTGTGGTTCCTCGTGCTGCAGGCTGACAGGAGCTCCCTGATCCCTCGTGCTAGGCACTGTGCTCAGCATTTTGCAGACCCCAGGTGGGAGCTGTTGCCTCCCTTCCCCCCCCTCCACCCCACATCCCAGCTCTACTCCTCATGCTCTGCTGAGGGCGGGGAGGTGCAGCCAAATCTTTGTGTTGTGCAGGATTTGATTTCCATAGCAGTAGCCATGGATACAGACTGTTTGTGCAAATAACCAGTATTCCCACCCACACCAATCGCTGACCATTGTGGATGCCAGAGAGCCTGGGGCTCGATGGTGCTGGTAGTGCTTGGCTCTACCTGCTGCTGGGAGTTTGCTTTCCCAGATGATCTGCAGGCCTTTGCTAAGAGAGAAAAAAATAACTTGGTAAAGTAGGTGGAGTTCTTGAAGTGGTTTCCAGACACTCAGACTTGCCTGTGCTTTGCTGACTGTGGTAGAGGCAGTTGGATCCATCAGCATGGCTGAGATTGCACTTAAACATAGTTGGCTACTTGAGCTTCCAGTTTGTTCTCTTTGAAGACCTGTTGGTGTTTCACTAGAGCTGTAGGAAAGGGGCAGAGCTCTCTCAGCACAAAGACAGTGCCTAAGCAGCGTGCATCTGGCCTGAGAGCAGCTGGTGTGCTGCAGGACTCTGGCCCTGGCAGTGTTGGGTGTGTGGGTGACTCCACTGCTTCCCTGGGCAGCCTGCCCCAGTGCATCTCGTTCCTAAAACCTTTACTATCTTCATAAACCAGCCTCGTGTCTTGCCCTTGTTCTGAGTTAGTGTGGACACCTTCCAATGTGCCTGTCAGAACTCACTCTTTGTTTCTTTTTGCTCCATTTTGGTAAGGTGAGAGGATCCTGGGCTACGCGGAGGAGCCTTGCTACCTCTGGTTCGTCATGGAGTTCTGTGAGGGGGGGGACCTCAACCAGTACGTGCTCTCACGACGACCCGACCCTGCCACCAACAGGAGCTTCATGCTGCAGCTCACCAGTGCCATCGCCTTCCTGCACAAGAACCACATTGTCCATCGGGACCTGAAGCCAGACAACATCCTGATCACAGAGAAGTCCGGCACCCCCGTTCTCAAGGTGGCTGACTTTGGGCTCAGCAAGGTCTGTGCTGGTCTGACAGCTCGAGGCAAGAAGGGTGGCCACGAGAACAGAAATGTGAATGTGAACAAGTACTGGCTGTCTTCGGCTTGTGGCTCTGATTTCTATATGGCCCCCGAGGTCTGGGAGGGGCACTACACTGCCAAGGCTGACATCTTCGCCCTCGGTATCATCATCTGGGCCATGATTGAGAGGCTCACCTTCATTGATGCTGAGACCAAGAGGGAGCTGCTGGGGACTTACATCAAGCAGGGGACTGAGATCGTGCCCGTCGGGGAAGCGCTGCTAGAAAACCCAAAGATGGAGCTGCACATCCCTCAGAAACGCAGGACTTCCATGTCTGAGGGCATCAAGCAGCTTCTGAAAGACATGTTGGCTGCTAACCCGCAGGATCGACCTGATGCCTTTGAGCTTGAAACCAGAATGGACCAGGTTACATGTGCTGCTTAAATTCAGGGCAGGGCACTGCTGTGCTTTGCAGCTGGGTAAGTGATCGGTAGTTTTTATATTATTCTGTCTGCTGTCCAGCCTGTTAATGCACTTTGTAGTGACACAATGGAGTCCTTTATGTTCCCAGAGCTATTTCTATAGTGACTCATCAGAGCTCTGTTTCTGAGTGGTGCTTTTTTTCCCACCTATTCTGTTGCAGCAGTACAGTAGAGGTGAGAAGCAATGAGCAGCTGCATGTCCTGGTGCTGCCCAAAGCCCAGGCACAGCTCTGCTCCTTGGGGCTGGGCTGGGGAAGCATGTTGAACACCTGGCATCAGCTTTGGGTGTGTTGGTCCCTTCCAGAGACAGGGAAGGAGCTGCCCCTTCTGTCTCCTCCATGTGCTGTGATTTCAGCAAAGCTATGAGAGCTCTTATCTCTCAAATACGGTGCTCCTTCCCCACTGATATTAGGGTAGGGCAGCTCAGGTCTTGGCTGGCCTGCAGGGGAGGCACTGAGCTGAGTGGCAGGTGGGTTCTGGCACAGACGTGACTGTTTTCCTTGCTTTCACTTGCAGAGCATGTGCATCCATCTCATTTCATTTCCTTGCTAAAGGCAGGACTTCAGTGCCAAGCACAGTTGCATAAACCCAGTGGGATGCTTTGGTGTTTAACATCCGAGCTGAGATCTGGGTCTGCTCAGGAAGGAAGCTTACAGAACATCTGTGCTCAGATGGAGCTTAGTTCATGCAGAGTCCCTCCCTTTTCCCCCAGGCTCAGGTTCTAAATAGTCCTGAACTTGGCTTCTGCTGCGTCCTGGTCCTTAGTGGAGGTCTGGAAGGACACCCATGGATGTGGGATAGCTGGTTGTGTCACTCAGCAGTGACACCAAAGGAATGAGCAGTTCTGCCTTTATGGTAAAGCTGTCTGTAAACAAGAGCTGTTACTATGGGATTCTCCTGGCCAAACACTTCAATGAAACTGGAAAATGACAGATTACAGGGTGAGGCAGATATCTTTCCAGCCCTGGTCTTTCACAGGCTGCTTCAGAGCTGGATGGTGCTGCTCCCTGACTCTTACCAGAAACCAAACAGATCCTTCTGGATCAAAGTGAAGCACAGATACAAGAGGGCAAAGAGAGCCAGAACTGCTGCTGTCACTGGCACACACCCAGCTGTCAGCTTTGTGGTCAATGGCTGTGTGCCATCCACTGCCATTGCAGGGTGCAATGGGGAAGGCAAGGCCACTTTGGCAGGAGGTGCTCCAAATTCTCCTTGCTGCTCATCTGAGTGTTCCCAAGCTCATGAGGAATGATGTGCCATCCGTGCAGAGTCTGCACACACTGCTTTGTGGTGTGCCACGTAGCTTCTGTGCTGCCTCCAGCATCTCTTGGTGGTCCTCTGCCTGGGACTGCTGCGCTCCAGCAGCCAGTATGGAATGTGCTTTTAGGGGATGGGCTGCTGGGGCTTATCCAACTCGTGGCACTCTTACCTTCTGTAGAAAGTGCTTGAAGTGAACCCCAGAGAAACAGGAATACAGAAATGGGAAGCTCCTTTGGTAGGTGTGGTGTCATCCCTCCTGGTTTGTCCAAATTGGTCCGTGAACCACCTCCTTTCCTCTCCTAGCACAAAATGCACTAAATCCCTCGAAATTTCCACCGCAACTAATTGATGTGATGTGACAGAGTCTGCCAGGGGCTGGGGTTTGGTGCTGGTCCTGGTGTGAACGTGGGTTGGGGATTAGAGCAGGGCCATGACCTGTAGCAATGCGAGTGCTTCAGGTGTGAAGAAGTCCTGGGTGCAAAGCAAGGCACCCCACCTTGCACCCTGGGGCAAGGGATGAGGCTTTTAGCAGGGCAGGGATGTGCCTGCTCAGAGCTGGGGCTGTGCAGGGAGGGTCAGGCTTTGCTGCTGCCATCTGCGATCACTCGCCCCGCTGACACGATGCTGCTGGGTTATGCAACCAGCCTTTGCCCTCCGGGGAAAATTCATCCTGCGCATATCTGCAGAATAGTACACGCAGGGATAACAAACATGGAGGGGACAGTCCTACCCTGGGGCTGTTTGCATAAAACTCAGCTGCCTTCTCAGCCCCCCCCCCCTCCATCCGTCCGCCATGAGCTGCCACTGATTGTCTGGGGGTGACGCAGCTGCAGTGGAGATGCTGTGCTTACATAAGGCAGCGTGGCCCAGATAGGAGCCTGGCACTGGCCGTATGCTCCCTGCAAACCCACAGCAGTGCACTGTGCAGCAGGAGCATTCCTCCTGTGTGCTTTTGTAGGGCAGTGGAATTGTCTGGGTGCTTTTCCTATAGGGCTTCTGAATGCATCGTGTGTGCGTATGTTCAAACCAGCCTACCTCTGTGGGGCTTTCATTTAATGCAAAGCTTAAATCGGAAGCTTGAGAAGCTTAAAATGGGATTTAGGGCAGGGCCTGAATTCTGCTCTCAGGTAATTTAAGTTGACCGGGAAACTGAAGTAACCTCTGCCTGCTTACTTTGGGCATCGCGTGCAGTGCAGGACTGGGCAGTGAGGTCCCCTTTCCAACAGCCCCAGCCCCTGTGCAGACCTGGCCCACATCATGACCTGGAAAACTGTAACCCTGATCCCGGAAATCAGATTTTCCCCCATCCTTCATCTCTTCTGATCGTGCTTTGCATCCCAGCAGCTCTGCCTTCAGTCCTGCTGCGGATGCTGCACAGACCTGCTGCTCGCCGTGCCTCTTATTCTGTTATCTTGCAAAACAGAAGGATTTGGTGTCAGCTCCCAGCCAGCACAGTGCTTCTGGCCTTGCTTTCAGCTGAGCCGGGGTTAGATGAGCTTATCACTGCCTGCCCCCCAAGGCAGCAGCATGTCCTGCAGAGGTGGGTGGCATTCCCTGGGGATAACATCTTTTCTGAGTGTTGCTTCCTCATCTCCTGAAGTACTGGTTTATCCAAACCTGAGTTTGCTGTTCCCACAGATGTGCCTTTTTGGGCAAAGGGTCAAAAGCCTTTCTTATACATCAGTGGTTGGGTTGTGCTGAGTACCTGCTGATAGCCTCCTGATTGCCATGTGACAGCCCAGCCCCGACTGCAGCAAAAGCAGTATTTCGCCCTTCCTTACTGATACAGCAAGGTTCTGTAAACTGAAAAGCAGCTGGATCTGGAGTTGTTTTGCTGTGCCTTGCTGCCCTTGCTCCCTAGGGACCTCCATTCACCCATCAGCAGTTGGAGCTCACGCACAGGTGCAAGTCCCCTCCTTGCTGGGTTGGTTTCTTGCAGCTCTGCCCTCATCTCCTCTTCCCCTGGGTCCCCTTGTGGGTGTCACTGTCTATGCCCATCATTCTCATAGCTGCCTTCCCAGGCAGTGTTTGTGCAGGATGCACTGGGCACTCATTAGCCAAGCTCATAGATCCTTAGATGCATAGAATGTCCTGAATTGGAGAAGATTCGTGTAGATCATGCAACACCTGGCTCCACACAGCACACCCAGGAAGTCGTTGAGGTGTGTGGTGCAATGGGAGTCTGTGTGCTGCTCACTAATCCTGTCACAGAAAGAAAGGGATCACAAAGGGCAGCATCGCCCACCGCCACAATTTAACACGTAAGAAAATGTGTACTTTTAATTTCTGTAAGATGCCAAACTGCAGTAGTTTTGTTCAGTGTGGAAGGCAGCTTGTTCTGTAAGTCATATTCTGTAGTGAAACAGGATTTTTGGGATAGCAGGCGGGAATGTGAATGCAGAGTGATTCGGGCTGAGCAGAGGTGCTGCCCTCAGCTTTGCCCCATGTTCTGACACTTTCTGGTGGCAGCTGAAAGTAACTGCTGGCATTTGCCTTGTTCTGTTTGCATCTGCAAAATCATAGAATCAGTGCAGCAGGGCTGATACTGAGCAAGCTCATCTGTGCAGTGGCACCTCTCTCTGATGAGCACATCTGCACAGACACCTGAGCGCTGTCAGTAAGCAGCTGACCTGTAGGAATCCACCTCTGAAGGGCAGGGATCAGTGCACGTCAGAAACAGCTCTGGCTGTGAGCTGCCAGCGAGAAGGCTGCTGTGTTTGGGTACATTGTGTCTGTTAGGGCATCAGTAAAAGTGCCCTGATGCTGCGGGAAGGGACCTCATCAGCGTGTCAGGGAAATGTTGGGCATGGTTTGTCAGTCCTGGCATGGACAGAGCAAGCCATGGGGTGACAGCAGCATGGTTAGTTCCTCTTGGCCGTGGCAGCAGCTGCAGCACCTCTGGGCCACCCTGCAGGGCACCCTTCAGGCAGTGTCACATCCATCTGGAGAGGAGCAGAGCCCTGGGCAGGGCTGGGTGGCTGCACCTCTGGCAACACGTGGCTTTGCTGCTGTGAGTCCCACATCCCTTCAGGGAAGGCTCTGGGGTTGGATTGAAGGGAGCTGCCAAGGAGCCCTGCACGTGTGTTTGTGGGAGGATGTGGGGGTACAGTGGGCTCTCAGCCCCCTCCCTCGCACCCTGCATCCCCACGCAGGGCTGGATGATGTGTGCACAAGGAGCTGCCAGCTTATGTCTTCATGCCTTGGTGAGACCCTCTGCTACCCTGAGGACCACGTTCTCATCTCCATCTGCCGTAAGCTGCACGTTAGTGTCATCCTCATCAGTGCTGCGTGAGGGCTGTGGGCTGCTGGTTCATGTTCTGCTGATGCTGAGCGAACATTCGAGCTGATTAAAACTGGAAGTGGCGTCAGCAGGGGTATTAAAAGCTCTTGAACAAGCCCAGAAACAGCATGCGTCAATGCAGCGAGCTTGGAAGCAGTCAGACCAGGATCTTCCTTGAACTGCTCCTGCTCCAGGGAGGCGTGAATAGCAGCAGCACAGCCCTACTTGCTGATGGAGCTGTACCACAGGAGGAATCTTACGGACAATTCTTCACTCTGTTGCTCCTGCCCTGGTGTCCCAGTGCCTCCCACAAGATACAGAACAGCTTCTCTCTGATCCCAGCTGAGTGCAGGCAGCCCTGGCCCCTTCCTTTAAAAGTAGATTCTGCAGGCGTGGATTTCTTTAATGGGATTTCCTGGGACTAAGGGATTTGAATCATTTGCTGGGTAGTGGTTATGGCACAGTTTGTCTGTGGAGCTGGGGGGACATGGCTGTGCTCCCAGCACCATGAAGGGAAAACCAAATTCCCCATTTTCTCCATGTTATGTTTCTCAGAGCTGAAGTTTTGGGGAAGATTCAACTGCTGTTAGTTGTGGGGAAAACTATGTCATGAAGCAGCATGCTGCCCTAGGTTTGAAGGTTTGTGCATTGTTTAACCAGGAGAAAAAAAGCTTCTGTGCAAAGCTGAGCTCTGCCTTCCCTGAGCGCGGTGCAGGGTTGCCCCTCCTGCCCCAAAATCCAGGCTCTGAGCATCCTCAGGGGCTGCACAGAGTGTGGCACTGCTCTTGGTTGCATCCAAGTGGATTTTAGCAGCCTCTTGCAGAGCACTCAAGAGCCTGAGCTGCTGCTGACGCACAGTACGAGAGGTTCAGTGTGACCCCAAAGTCCTGGTGTGTTCTGTGCTCAGTCACATACAGGTCCTCAAGGACAGTGCCATCACGGGCAGTGCTGAGGCTTTACCTTGCAGCCCATTCCTTCAGTTAAAATTTGCTTAAAAAAATCATACAATACCCTGAGTTGGAAGGGAGCCACAAGGGTTGTAGAATGGTTTGAGTTGGAATTGACCCTTAAAGGCCATCTGCCCCAAGCAGTGCACAGGGACACCCACGGCTCCATCAGTGCTCACAGCCCCCAGCCTGACCTGAGTGCCTGCAGGGATGGGGAACCCACCTCACCTCTGGGCAGCCTGTGCTACTGATTCCCTGCCCTTATCATAAAGAACAACTTCCTAATAGTGAACCTAAATATCCCTGCTGCATGTGCAGAGTTCCCCAATTCCCAATTCAGTGATTGATTGTATCTTCCTCCAGTGCACAGCATCTCCTAACTGAAGAACTAACATCCTACAGGCGGTATAATGAAGTTAATTAATTAAAGGTGGCTAAGGGGAGGAAAGTCTCACTGCAGTAACAGGGACAAAACCATGCACATATCTGATCTCTGTTTCTCCTTTCTTGTTTTTCCTGCAGGTTTATTTACCAGGGACCCATCATCTCCATTACGTGCAACAAGATAAGGGAAGGTGACAATACAAAAGATCCTCGGTCTTCAGGATCTCTGGCAATGTGAAATGTTTGGGTGTTTGTTTTGTTGGTGAGCGGTGTTTGGGGGGCACAGGGGAGCTGCAAGGGCACAGGCTGGGCACTTATCGTGCTCACCTAGACTATTGAATGAGATCCAGAACACAGAGCTGCCCTGCCCAGCTCTCCCCATGTCCCCCTGCTCTGCAGTTGGACTTTACAAGAGTTAATAGGCAGCTGTGGTCTGCTGCCAGACAGGATTGCTGAGCCCAGCCGGGCACAGGTTGGGTTTTAAAGCTATTGTTTCCACCTAGGAAATGGGTTTGCATCTGGAGTGCATTGCTTTAGAGGTGAGTCTTACAGAGAGTGCATTGCAAGCAGTAGAATGTCTTCACAGCCAGGCAGCTTCTGGGTAGGTGCATGCTGCCTGCACTAGAAACAGCTGTTGTTAGGTAGAGTAGCATAAGCTGGAAAGGCAGTGGGGAGTCAGCACTGCCCTGCGAGGGGCAGAGCCTTGTCTCCCTAATCTGGATGTCATAGAGATGTTTGTTAGGGGCACACAGCTAATGGGGAGTGTGTAGGTACATTTCGGCTGCGTACACGAGAAACTGAAAACAACCCACTACTCTGAGCCACTTGGTGCCAAACTTCAGTTGTGAGGAGCGGTGCTTGGGAGAGAAGGTTTGGCCTCAGTGGCTCATGGGCTGGATCCTGGCCTGCTGTAAAACACTTTTTCCTTCTAGGTAACTGTCTCAATAAAGTAAAGCTGGTTGTAGTTGCTTGGTTGCAGTCAATACAGCTCAGGTAAGGAGACTGGAACCTCAGGCCGATCAGTTAACACTCAGTCTCTTTGCCTATATTGTAGCAACACTAACACTCTGGGGCTGTGTTGCTTGTCTTTAGACATTGCTCACTGTAAATGCAGTGTACAGCACCACCTCTTTTCCAACCTCTGGGGCCTGGACAAGCTAAAATGTTCCCTGCTGAGCTGACGCTGTCAGCATCAGTCTGGGGGGCAGCATCACTGCCACTGTTCAGCCTCCACAGCGCCAGGGCTCAGGCAGAAGGGGGTCCCTTGGATCCCACTGCCCCCCCCCAACTGTTGGCATTGCCCTTCCCCTGGGCAGAGTTGGATGGCCCCACTCATGCCTAGCATTGCCCCAAGGGCCATGGTGAGCTGAGAACTGATCTCTCTTGTTCACAGTACAGTGTTAGTGCCCTACTCCAAACCTTCATTCCTCCACCCAATAGAGCCTTTGTTGCTTAGTGACTGTCCCTGGCATGAACTGGTGCATGCAGGAGGCTATACCCCCCTCATGGTTTACTCTTCTGGAAGGGTACCTTGCTGGGAGAAGCCAGCTTTCCAGCAGGAGGTCTGCACGCAGGACATGGAGGTGGGAGGTGAGCACTGGGGAAAGTACCCCCTCCTGGCCCATTGCAGGTTCAGGCCATCTTCAAACCACACGTCTTCACCTCAGCTTTTGCATTTCAGATGTGTTTGTAAAGCAGCTTGATGTTAGCGAGCTAGACCGTAGTGCCTTACTTAGGAGTTAGCAAACACTTCCGAGGACAAGCCCTAGGCTGCTAGCCTTTGGCCAACATGGATGTTTCCCTGTTAATTTGCCCTTTTCAAAGCATTTCTCCCTGATGATTTTGCTGCTGTTTGCGCTCGATTCCTGGACGAAGCTGCCTTGTGTTTACAGCTCCTAGCACCTCTCCTCCAATTGCTTTAGCCCAGACCAAACTTGTTCTGTGGAGCGAGGTGGCAGCATCGGGTGTCTCTGCCCACCTGGAACTGTCGAGCATCTTCTGCGGGCTGAACCCTGCGGAGGGAGTTTTTGGCATTGAGCTGCATCGCTGGGAATGTTCAAGCTTAGGATAGCAACTCCAAGGCTGGGACCAGGGCAACTCCATCCTCCTGGCTGGAGCAAAGCATCCAAGTATGGAGGGGGTTGCTGTCATGGGGGGGATCCAGTGCCCTTCCGCTGCCCTTTGGGCTTTGCGGGGTCCAAGCTGAGCCCAGCGCTGGGGGTGATTGTATGAAACTGTTTACTTCTGACTGCTGTTTACAAGAGGGAGGTGGGTTGGGGGGTGGGGAACAAGCCAAGCCTCAGGAGGATTGGGGAACACGTTATCTGCACCAGCCTGCAGCAGGGCTGGCTGTCAGCACCATGTGGGTGTGCAGGCAGCTCTGCAGGCAGCGTCGGTCTGTGGAGAGCAGAGCAGAGGGGTTAGGTGAGCTCCCCTGTGCTGCTGTGTTTGAGGCTTAACGGTGCTAGTGACAGATAAGAGTTACCCTTGTGGTCTTCCTTTACTCCTCAGGACCCAGCTCCTTCACATATCAGAGGCTCCCAGAGCCTTTCTGGAGCAATAAGATTTTAAACAAGCATTTACCATCGTTGTGGAAATCCTCTGTTGTGTGCGTCGTATGTCTCCTCTGTATGCAGTACCGAGGCTGGGTTTAAGCCTGCTGATTGCCATGGGAGGAACATGAGCTGCTTGCTCCATGCTGCAGTGTGACAATGCCACGTCCCACCTGTGGGGCATGGGGACACCCCTCCCCCCTGAAGGCAGAAGGCTTAAACCCAGACTCCAAAGTAAAGTTAATAATATTAGTAAATGAACCTGTATTACTTCCCTTTTTTTTTTTTTTTTTCCCTTGCACAGAAGCTGGTGATCTAGGACCTATGTGTAAACAACTTTATATAAATGTTTTTTTTTGTACTTGGTTTACTCGGGTTGGTGTGAGACGTTCTATTTAAGTTTTGAACACTGTGGATACCCTGATGTGTATGAGTGGCAGAGGCTTTGTAAATTAAGAGACGTTTGTGTGAATAAAGTTGTTTGATGGGGTTGAAAAGCCACACCATTTGAAATAGAGTTCCGTGCATTTGTTCCCAGCTGTGCTGTTGGCAACACGTTTGTATGGGCAGGACTCCCCACACAATTAGAGGGGGTTACATCCACCACGGTTGGACTTGGAGAGGCAAAAAGAATGAGCAGCCCTGCCTGCCACCACCAAGGAAAATACCCCACAGAGCTGATACTTCAGTAGCTACCAAACACAGCCTGTCCTTGCACAGATGCTCTAGATCCACAAGCCAAAACTCACCCTTCACAGCATCTGGAGCCCCCATGCCACCATTGGCATCCAACAATAGGAAGAGCTCAGAGAAGATGAGCTGTGACAACAAGAAACCCTCCTTCGTGCAGGGAAAGGCAGCCAGTGATGTCCTGAGTGCCAAGGACATGAGGCCACCCCTGAGCAGGCAAAGGGACACGAGGCCAAGCTGTGCCCTTGTGTGACAGCTCCCCTTGCCCAGCCATCACTGCTGTGCTGCATAATTGCTGCAAACAGACACCCAAAGCAGATGCTTCCAGCCCCATGGGGCTGGCTGGCCCCAGCTGCCACAGTGTTAACAGGCAAGTGCTGGGAGCAAGTTGTGTTCCTGCCAGGAGCTCCAGGCACCAAGTGGGGAACCTTGGGGCTGAAGGGCATAATCTGTGGGTGACACACAGTGAGGGCAGCCCTGGTGTTCGGAGCCCCAGTCCCACCTTGGAGCAACCTTCCTGCAGGGGGGGGAAGAGGCTGGAGAAGCTGCAGGATCTCTGGGTTGGCTGCAAGCAGTGGTAACACCTACAGCACAAGTGGATCATCAGCTTATGTGAAAGCACACACCCAGCAAAGCCCAGCTCTTCTGTACCAGGAGCACAAGTCCTTCCAGGGCACAGCTGTAGCAGCTGCTTTCCAGAGTGCAGCCCTCAAGAAGTCCTGCTTTCTTATATTTCCTAGAACAGTTTGTCAAAACCAGACCCCTGTCTGTGTAACAAGACAATCACCAGTGCAGCTGCCCCCTCAGCCCATTTCCCACTGGCCGAGCACATGCATGGATGGACCATTGGTCCCTTGGTGCTCCCCAACCTCCTTGGAGCAGCATAAGGGTTTGCAGCAGAAAATGCTGCTGGAATTTCCCCATTTTAAAGCTACACTGGTTAGGGGGGGGATGGCAAAACATGCTTTGCTTCTGGAGAGGTAGCTGCCCCCATGACAAGCTGTGCTCCAATGCCCTCAACAACACAGTGTTGTTAGCTTGGTTCCTGCAGATGTGGTGATGGAGCTTGGGGAGGCCAGGTCAGCTGGCACGTGTGCCACCACACTGCACAGTGAAGGTGCAGGAACAGGTGACCATGCAGCCGACAGGCAAAAAGCTTTTAAACATCATTAGCAGAAAGAGCTTGGTGTCAGTCACAAGGAGAAACATTTCACTCTGGATTTGCTCTCTGGAGACCTATTTCATATGCAAAGAGGGCTGCTAAACTCCAAAAAGACACTTCAGTTACTTGAGAGCTGAAAAAATACACCCCAACAATTCCTGGCCTTTCATCAGCCAGGCACGTGCACCTGCAAGAGCTGCACATGGCAAAGCTGTAAGCAGGAGAAAGGCAGCAGGGCCAGGGCAGGATAGGCACCAAAGAGACAATCAACAGCCACCATGGCCACCACAGCCCCAAGGCCACCAGAAAGACCAAACATCAGCAGCCGCGAGATGCTGCCGTCACCGCTGCGTCCTCCCTCTCCCTAGAGCTGCTGTGACACACGTGGTGGAAACATTTTCAAGAGCCTGCACTCCACAGAGGCTCCAGCACTTGTAGAACAGGAGCATGAAGTCAGTCGGTGCAAAGCACAAGTCCATATTTCTCTCAAGATCTCTCGAGCTTTCCAGGCAGTGAGCACTTCAGTCGTCCATGCTGGACCACTCCGGTCCCGTGGGTGGGAGGAGAACGAAGCTCACGCTGCAGCACAGGACATCCATCTCGCCTCATCCCTGAGCTGATGAATAGCTGTTCTACCCAGTGTCAGGCTGCAGCAAGTAGAGGATGAACAGCCTAACGCTGCGCAAGCCCACACACTGCGTTTAGCTGGGGGATGACTCAGACAGGGCTCTTCATGCTGGAAGAGGTGACAATGACACGAGGGCACGCTGGTGAGCGCGGGCTCTGCTGCCCATGCCATATTGCTGCAGGAGGACAACAGTGGGTCATGGGCACAGGGATGGGGCGGCTCTGGTGCTCTGCCACTGCCTCCCCACTGTGGATGGCAGTGGGGTGTCACTCATTAAATAGCCCCTGCCCCATTGCCCACAGCACTGTAACATTCTCCAGCACAGCCACTCCATCCTTTCTCCTGCAGAAATCCCTCTCAACAGCCCTAGGGATGCTGTGATACCCAGGGCAGTGAGGCAGGCAAGAAGCATCACCCAAACCTCCCCCCCAAATAAAACCACTGCTTCAGAAAAGAAAGATAACCAAGGCAGGAAAACAGATGTATTTTTGCCTGGCATCCACCCAAGCACACACACTGGTGGGGCTGCACAGGGTGCCTGCTGCTTTGCACACAGTGCAGGTGGGTATCAGCTCCTCTAACAAAAGACCCTCATCCCCAGCTTGTTTCCTGGCAGAACTAATGGCCTGTGCTCCTCTGGGAACCGAGCACTTGCAAAGAGATGCATTGGGAGGCAGCAGCAAGGGAACGAATTAAGACGTTATTTCCTCTGCCAGAGATGAAATCTTTAAACAAGCCTTTCAGCCAAGAACTTTAATATTTTTTTTTTTTCCTTAAGGTTTTGCATGGGAATCTTGTTCTCCAGAATTGCATCCGCCTCCAGCCCCACTTAGAGCTGCCAAAGCCTGCGCTTCCCTGGGGACCAGCCTGCGAGCAGCAGAGATGGATGAGTTGACTTCACCTCCACCCTCCTGCCACCAAAGCCGGGGCTTTGCAGTCTGCCCCAGCCCAGTGGATGAGCCTCAGGTACACAGCTGTGCTCTGAGCACCTCTACATGCTTCTGCATCCCTGTGCCCAGTGCAGGTTGATGTGCCAGCCTCAGGCAGGTGATAATAAGCAGGGCACAGGCTGCAGTTCTGTCTGCTGGTGCAGAAGGTGCTGTGCTCTGTGCCAGTCCTTGCTCCCTGTTCTGCGTCTGAGCATGCGTGACCTCTTTAGGAGGTTTTCATGGAAAAAGGGGGCACGCGTGCTTCTGTGCTTGCATAAGCCTGCAACTAACAGCCAGCTTGTGGGATCTGGGACACGACAGCCTGCCTTCAGCTTGTGCTCAAGGACATCTGTTTCACAAGGCGCAGCACGGTACAAGGATACCTGAATGGGCTTTTGATGAGCTTCCAGTCAGATAACTGGAGCTCCTACAACCCCACTCCATCTTCCTGAGATGCATCAGCTGCAAACCCACCTCCACTGCAGCCTGCAGCTCAGAGGATCTCTCACACTCACCAAAGCACCTGAGGTCTTACATCAATATCACCAGTGGGGAGAGGAGGGTCCGTGGCCCTGGGACTCCCCTTAGTGCCAGGAGCTGCCCAGCCACCAATTGGTGAGGAAACCAGAGGTGACAGACAAAGGCTTCCTACCTGATGCAGTCCCAGGCACTCAGCCCTGCCCATTGCAGATCTCCTGACTGAGCTCATACCCCATAGCCTCCTCCCAGAGCATTATTAGTAGGTGCAATGAGTTAGAGATAATTGCTGCTTAATTGCAATTAACTCCTCCCTGGCCTGATCCAGCTGGAGCTCTTCATCTCAGAAAAGCCATTCTCCCACTGGGTCCCTTAGAAAATTTACCTCCCTCTTCCTTTTCCAAGTGAGCCCTCTGAATCACATCCTGATGAGCAAATTGAGTTCACTGGCGTGTGGTTTAGATTTGGGGATATAATCTATCTGGAACATGTAATTTATTTCAGGTGTATGAGGCACTAGTGAAACTGGGAGCAAGCAGTGAGTAAATCAATCACTCCCTGAGATCCGGGGAGCTGAAGAAGCCCAGTGCAGACAGGCAGCTCCTGTGGGGTCAGCCAGATATGAGATATAGGTATGGTCAAGGGATTCAGGGACACAGCCAGGAGCCCTGGAGGAGGTGGTGACATTGGGAATCCTTCCAACAGTGCTGCCAGCAATGGATGCAGGAAAGTGGCAGAGCAGGAGCAGAGCTCTGTCCCCAGGGCCATGCTGCAGCTGGTGCTGCCCCAAGAGCTGCTCCAAAGCTGTGTCTGCTGCCAGCAGCCCCTGGCCCCCCACCTTCACCCAGGAGATCTGACCACCCCTGCGCAAAGCAGAGAGGAAGAACCACGCACTTGCCAGTGACAAAGTCCATCACCTTCCCTGCTCCTCTTTGCAGCAGATTGCTATTTCATAATGCAATAGATGTGAAATATGAAGACAGAAATTGCCAGCGACTTTTAATTTGGATTCTGCCAATTTCTCTGTTCCAGCTATTGATTTTCCATAAAGATGAATTCCAGCTTCCAGGTCCCTCTGACAAGCACTATCTGGGTGTTTTGTTTGCTCCGAGAGTGGAAATACATGTTTTATTAAGTGTCAGAACTCGCTAATGAGAAGAGGGAGGAAAATCAATTGTCTGCTTATATCTTGATCTTAAAGACTAACAAGTTCTCTATTTCGATGCTGTGGTCAGGAGGACAGGGCAGAATGACAAATGGTAAACAGCAGCTGTCAGCTTCTCAGCAGTGGTAGCTCAGCTGATGAGAGGGGAGGGAGAGGAGTATATGAAGTTTGATGGCTTCAAACACGTTTTGTATTAATTCAGAGAAACCTCGGGGAGCTGTACAAAATCCTATAGTTGAATTGATCTCTGATGTAAAAATGCTGAAAATATTGGAGACTGCAAGCAGGTTTATGCTCGTGTTCCTAAAATCGAGACAGAAACTTGGCCAGCTGTTTAGGATAGGGGTCACCAAAGGAATTTCATTTCTCCATTCTAATTTGGGATGAAGATTCTCACTTATGATGGTGAGAATCACAAGCAAGCTCAGTGCAGAAGTCTCAGCAACAAATCCGCTTTCAATCTCACATCGTACCACGCTCATGGAAAGTGTTCAGATGGCATCCTACCCTTACCAAAACGAAGAGTCACGCTGGCTGAGCCAAGGACTCCACCTCTGCTGTTTTAGAAGCCCAGAACACGAGGATGGCTCCAGTTCCCAACATGCTTTGCCTAAGTGACAGGTTTGGGATCTATGACACGAACATCTCAGCGCATTTATTTCTTGCAGGAACTTGGCATGCTTATTACCAAATAGTGATCTCTGTTAACCTCCCTCAAGCAAGGATATCAGCCTTCTTTCACTTGTATTTGTTATCTTCCTCATCTGTTACAGAATCACACCTGACAATTGTATAGTTAATCTCTTGGCAGCTGTGAAATGAAACAGTAAGCTCAGGCTGCCAGGAGAAGATGCATTGATTTCTTAAAATGACAGATCACCTCCTTGCTTGATGCTCAAGCAGAAGCTCAGGGACAGTGTTATGGATCTGGGCTATCATTCAGTTAAAAAAGCTTAGCAAAGATGCACCAGCTAAGCGTCCAAGACAGCATTAAGGCTAAGCCCCAACCCAAAGACTTAATCGCAGGGAGTATGAAAGCACCTTCAGACCCAGAAGGTCTGTCCAGCTTGCTGATAGCAGCACTGGTTGTGGTGCAGAGCTTATTGCTGTGAACCAGACGAGCCTGCCTCTCCTCTGCAATAAAACAGAACAGTCCCTCAGCACAGCAGAACAGGAAAATCCCTTCCTACCCAAATGGAAGCTCACTTCACTTAATGGAGCAGTCACTTCCCAGGGTGCAGAGAGACAGCTCAGGGCTGCCCAAGATGGAACCAGCTTTTCTGCTCAGAGCTGAGGGTGCTGTGCAGACAAGGCTGACCTGCAGTAGCTGTTTCATCTCTGTCTGCAGGGATCCTTGGCTTACAGCTGTGTCACCGTGCTTTGCTGCTGAGATCCGGGCTCTGTGCAGCAAACAAAGCTTTAAACCGGCCCGCAGCGAGGCGGCTCCTTCAGGCTCTTTGGACTTGGAGGTAGGGCTGGCAAAGCACTAAAGCCGCTGCCAGCTCCATCCAGCAGAGGGGAAGCACGCTGGAGGAGCAGTGAGAATGGCTTACATGGGGAATCAAAGCTTTGGAAATTGTCTTTTGGATATTGCAATAAGCACAAACCCCGGACTCCGGGGGAGCATCAGCTTAGCGCTCCCATAGCCCACAGCAAGGGCACAAAATGGGAGGTGCAACAAAACAGGCTTGTTGTGGAGGAGGAGGGAGCTCCTCGCGCTGCCGCTCATCCCTTCTCATCCCTTCGGCGCTCTCCAGGAATCCACACTGGCAGCCCAGCGCTCCTTGGCGCAGCTCTTGGCCGCGTTGAGGACAGAAGCTGCCTGTGAAGCAGGCAAAAGCCAGTCCCTTAAACCCCAGGACGGCCAGCACCCAGCTCAGGACGGCAGTCTGAGCATATAGCATGCACGCACACCTCGCTGGTTGACCAGGGACAGGCACCCAGCCCCAGCCGCGGGCCTCAGCCCTCATACAGCACAATGCGCTGCCATGGCAACGGCTGAGGCTTGCAGCTTGCAGCCAGCCGGGCCACAAGGCGGCTGCAGAAGTGGGACGGGGCTCCCTGGCTGGCCAGGGGGAAGGAAGGCTTCCCAAGGTTGGGTAAGGTGGGTCAGGGCGGTCCAGCTTCCTCTGGTTCCCATTTCCTACACCCAGCCCCTCTCCAGAGCCATGCGGCGCCGGGCTCCGCTGTTCCCAACCTAGCAGTGCTGCTATTCCAAACCCAGCAGCGCTGCTGAAAAGCAGCCGTTTCTGGCAAGAAAAAAGGGATGTAAAAACAGAAAGGAAAACAACCACAATCACATCTCTGTCTGTGGGCAAACAAACCACTCCAGACAGCCAAATTGCTCTGGGAGCGCTGGTGTAACCTGTTATGCTTGCTGTCCCTGTTGCGCTTCATACTGGGCTGCCAAGAACCGTCACTGTTTTGGTTTTAGGGTATTTTTCTGGAGAGAAAAAGTGAAAAGGAAATACGGTTTGTTTTTTTTTTTTAAGTTGACAGCTTTCTTGGAAAAAAGATTTCGTGTGAATGAGTGAAACAGTGTAAATTGCAGGGAGGCCAGACTTCTGGCAGGTTTAGCAGCTCCCGAAACTCCAAGAAGGAAGTGCTATTACTTCCATTATCTGTTTAGGGAAAGCCAGGCCAAGAGAAACTTCTTTGTCAACTGGATACACCACCTAGCTTCAAGGCATTAGAACGTCACAGTTGGGTACTATGACCAGAAAGCTGCACTGCATGGGTAAAGAGGCTGGTCTGATTGCAAAAGGGAGAGAAACAGATGTCTACAGAGAGTTAAAGACTGGAGAGAAATTGTGTATGGGAGCACGAAGGTGTCTAATTAGAATGAAAGAGCAAATAAGGGAGAAATTTTGGCGGAGTATATCAGAGAATAATTCTGGCAGTGAATCTGTTAAACAGAGCGTGACCAGTCCAGGGGGCTAACAGGAGAGCAGCTGATCGAAATGCATGAAAGCAGACTGTACAAAACATTAGAAATCATACAGCTAGAAAGGAAAATTCCTGTTAAAATGCATCTGGTTTAACAGTTCTTTCTCATCTATAAATTTGTGAGATAAGCTTAAATTGAGAAAAGTCACAGCCATGATTTCCTTCGCAGCTGCTTTTTCTTTGGTTCTTAATTTCATTAAGCTGTTTCTTTTTTTTTTAACAGCAAGTTTTGGAATCATGAATGTGAATCTGAATGAGTTGGAAAGCAATTCAGAGAATACTGTAGACAGCACAGAGGAACAAGGCAATGCCATCTGCAGGAGGTACGCCGAGAGAAGCAGCCTTGTGCGGCGGTACCTGCAGGCTGATCTGAGCCTCCACCTCCTTGAGGCACATCAGAAGAAAGTGGAGCTTCTGAAGAAGTGTTGCTATTACCTTGAGGTTCTGCCCACGTTTTTGATCCTGAGAGATCAGAATCTCTTGGCGCTTCCTACCAGCATCTTCCAAGTCATTGACCCCTGGAAATTCCAGAGAGTGAAGAAAATGGGAAGATCCCAGACTGAAATCCACCTGCAGCTTTTAACCCACCTGTTAGAAGAGCTGCAACAAGGTCGGGAGGAGCTGGTCTGCTACGTGGAGACCTGTGACATGGTAACTTTCCTCTCCAAGTGGGACTCAATTAAGCAGAGAATGTCAGAGCTCTCCGAAGCAATGAACAATTTCAATTCTGTGCAAGTATCAAGAAGACTCTACACCAAGCACCGTTTGGTGTCATGTGCAGAGATTAGGGGTAACAAAATACCAGACATTAGGCTTTTTCTCTGTGCAAAGATGCCAGTTCTGTTTGATCGAAACGAATCATATGCACACAAGAACTGGGCCCACCTCAAATGGTCTACTGAAAATCAAGAGTCATCCCATGAACAATATGAACTGCATTTTAAGTTGCTGAAGCGTGGAACTCAGGCAGAATTTGGACACTGTGGGCTCGTGACACGCACCACCAACACCTGTGTAGTGCAGGGCCTGCTGCCTGACCGGTCATACCAATTCATGATCAGAAGAGCAGAAGTGTACACGCTTGTCTATGAACTGTGGCACGACACCATCACACTGACGACAAAAGCTAACACAGCTGAAGACAAAAGCACCTGAGAACCAAAGGATGAGGTGACTGACAAGAATGTTTTCTCATATTTTCCATTTGAAAAAAAGTGGACAAGAAGAATAAAGAAAAAATTGTAGCATTTGAGCATTTTGTTAAGCTGTGTTTCCCCCCCCCCCCCCTCGAATTTGTTCTGTTTGCAACAGCAGGTGCCTCCCACGAGTTCATCCATGTTAACAGCAACCAACCCCAGATTTCTCTGAACAAATAACATCCTTATACAGCATGCAGGACTCAGAGCCTCCCGCAGTCCTGCAGGGCACCAAGGATGCAAAGTGCAGGAAGAGAAACATCTCTGCCTCCCAGTGCTTTCCGTTCACCAAAAGGTGCCCACTGCTTACTTCATGCACGTGTTGAAGTCATGATTCGGTGCTTAGAAGGTACGGGGTGCCCAGAGATCATGATTTCATGCTCACCCCTTACAGTGCAAGGAAATAAATCAGAACAGGAAAGGTTAACATACCCAGAAGGCCAACATTTAGAAGGCAGTTTTTCCGCCGCGTCTCACCCTCAGTGCTACTTTTCTTTTGCACCATTTGGTTAATTGAAAACACGGCCCTCGCCACACAGCTTCTAATTGAACTGCCACGTAAACAGGACTTTTAGTAATAAAGTTTATTACTTAAATAAATTCGAATCACTTTAACAATTATGGCTTAAATATGAAAAAAAAAAGAAAAAAAAAGGGAATGTCGAGGTTCATTTTTACAAACGTTAGAAGCAGGTACAAATATTTGTATCCAAAGAGTCATTTGAGGTCTGTTGCAAGTCACAGACATACAAAAAAATAAAAACCTGCCATATTTAAAGTTCCTTAATGCTTTATGCCGCTTAACATTTCATCTCTATTAAAAACAACAATTTATTGCAGTAAATTAACTGTCTGACATAGGTCAGCCCAAGCCCCTGGGCTGACACAGCCACCCCAGCAGGCTTTCAAAAGTAAATTAAAAACTCTTGAGTGAAATCTGACCATTTTGAGCTTGTTTTCTGTATTAATTCCTATGATTCTCTCTGTTCATGAGCACAAGGATGAGAACGTGGCATTCAGCTGGCACTAACAGTCTATTAAAAGTTTGGTTAATTGCACTTCCTGCTAGCCCTGACTATTGCAGCTACACAACCCACTCCAGAGGTACCTGATCACAGCACAAGCACCCAGCTGGGTTGGCTCTTCGTGCTGCACCTTCTGCAGTTCTCCATCCTGCAGTCATCGCTGAGACAGATGACTGCATTTCAGTCACCCACAAGATTGTTTCTATACAAAATTATTCCTATACAAACTCTTTTTGGGATTGCAGTAATATTTGCAAAAGCAGGCTGGCGTGGAACTGTTAAGATCCAGGGTGGAATGGCTTCGAGGAGGAACAAAGAACATCAGGTTTTACCACCTTTAGAACCAGCAGGAATACTTCCCAAAGGCTGTTGGACCATGGAGAACTGCAACCATCTGTCAGTTTTTATGAGAATATGGATGTACAAATCGAACCCAGAAGTGCAGGAAGGCAGCTTAAAACAAGGGAGGAACAAAACTGCTCCATAGGTTCTCAAGCCTAATGGAGTCAGAATGCAGTAACACAGCATTAAGGGCTTTGTCAGACACAGTGCTTTCTTATTGCACATTCCTTCACACTGGGAAGAGCCACGCTACACTTTCTGCTGCAATCACAGGACAAAACTCATCTCTGCCACAGTGCTGTGAAGTTCTTTTATGCCAGGGATGTCCCAGCGCAATACATATCTGTGCATGCAGTGCAGAAGTGCTGTGACTGCATCTTGGCCCCATCCTATGCGAACAGCCAGAGTCAGCCACGTGGTTTCAGGGACAGCTGAAGCAGGCACTTCATACATTCAGAACTGCAATGAAATGAAGGAATTCTCCTTCAAAACCCTCGTGCTTCTAAAAGCAGCTCCACAATCCAGTAGAGAGCATCACTTCCCCACAGTGCATCCCTCTCAGCCATGGGTTCCTGTGCAAAGCAACCTTCCTGAGCAAATCACAGCTTCCAGTCCACAGCAGTTTGGCTGCTTTAAATAAAAACATACACTATAGACATACATGTTGTGTGATGAGCTCACCAAGTTATCAGCGCTCTTAAAAAAACCTCAGGCCACAGACTGTGAAACAAATTCACAGATTTAAGCCTTAATAAATTAGAAGCAGCTTTAAAAAAAATATGGGGGGGGGGGAGGGAAGGGAGGAGAGGGAGGGGAATCTTATAGGAGGAGATTTCAAATAAAACTCAGAACATTTAAAATATCTTTACAAACTCCAACATTTCCTCGTAGGAGCAGTCCTCAGTTTCCACTGACTGTGTATTGGTGAGGACAGCCTCCTTTGTACAAAGAGTAAAATCTATTTACAAAACCAGCTTAGCCTTGGGTCAGTGATATTTACAAGCTTGGAGAACAGCACTTTGGCTAGACAGCATGGAACGCGGTTCCCTTTTTGCTTCCTTCTCTTGAGAACAAAAACAAGCCAACAAAAGATTATTTTCCTGCTTTGAGAAATAAAAAGCCTAAAAAAATTCCCTGGCCTTGATTTTAAGATGAGTGGTGCTACTCAGAAGATTTGGTCCCATAGGGCAAATCACAGCTTGCCGTGTGGATCTGCCACATGCAGTCATTCCACCTCCGACAAGTGGAACAGGTATTTGGTCCCCAAAGCTGCACTAACAGATAGGATGGTGGCTGCACTGAGCATCTTCCAGTTGAAAATAATCATCAATAAAGTCACATATGCCCATCCACCCACTTCCAACGCTTTTTGGTTTGCTAGAGGTGAAAGTTCCTATACAAGGTTGCAGTGATATAAAAAACAAGTCACCAGTGCACATATGGAGACTGAGCTGTCAGCATGCAGGGAGAGATCCCAGCTTTTCCCAGTGCGTTTGACCCGTGGTTCACGTACAAATAATGGAAAGATTGCGTCCTTCTCAAGGCACACGTAGCACAGTTCAGGTGAAGAGGGACGAGCTTGGCCAGGCATCTCTCCTCTTCACCGGTGGAAGGGTGAACTCTTCCTGACACAAATCCCTTGGCCTGTTGTATAGCAGTTATGACTTACGTAGTGCTGGAGCAGTCTCCTCCACAAAGGGTTGCACTCTAGGAGGTACCGGTTCCCTGTTGGCACAGGAAGGGAGGCAGTGGTCAAAAGAGGCTCACAGAGAATCATCACCTCTGCTTAACATTGCTAGCAGTGCTGGGTAACTCTGGGGATGTTCCTATCTGCCAGAGCTCTGTGAAACCACAGCTCCCTTTATAGTTTTGCCACATTTGCAAGCAGTTTCCTTATGCATCACAGCCTACGTCTGCACAATTACTAGGAAACTAAGTAAATTCTGTTAGAAGAGAGGACTAGGATGCAAAGTGATGGAAACAGTGTGGTCCAAATCACACAGAAACAAACTATACATACTGCACATGAGCCACACACAATCTCTGCTTTGCTCAAGCGGCCCATATAGCCCAGTTTCAAAATCACAGCCCAAAGGGCAGAAGAGTGAAGCAAGACAGCCACTTTTTACTAATGTGGACCTCCACCCCTTCCTGCAAATTGTGCTGCTCCCCTGCAGGCTGTGCACACTCCCAGCTCACCCACCTAGAATGCAGAGTCCTTCCTGAGCACGGGTGATGCCGACGTTGACCTGGTTTGGGTCAGTGACAAAACCCAGGTACTTCTTCTGCCAGCTCTTGGTGGGTTTCCTGTCGATCTCGTGTCGAGGGCAGGAGCGTACGGTTGACAGGATCACGTATCTCCATTCACTTCCTAGAAAGCACAAATGAGCCACGTATTTTAGGTGGAAGCATCCGGCCACTCCACACTACACAAGACCCACAACCTGCAAGCGCCAAGCGGTTTTCTCCAGCTCTGGAGGCCCCCCAACTCCTGCTCATTGATCTTAATAACCCTTTCAAGATGTTCTCTCCATTGAGCCTCCCCCTCCCATCAGTCTCATCCCACTTTGGGCGCTGTGATTTATCACCATCACAAAACACCCAGAAACTGGGTCCATGCACGGCTGCAATTACTCTGCTGTAGGATTTGTCTCGGTGAGAAGTTGCTCCAGCCCTCAGGAGAGGGGAGCAGTGCCTTCCCTCCAGCCCCACCTTGGCTCTTCATGATGGTGCAGACAGTGACGCCGCAGATGCCTTCTTTCAGCAGGCGCTTGTTGATCTCGGACACCTGGGCGTTGTAAGGGCTGAGGATGGCGATGCTCTCCGGCCGGATGGTGCCATCTAGTGTCAGCTGCTTCGCAATCTTCACCTGGAGACACCATGATTCTGCTCACCTGGGAACCTCCAGCAGAGCTCCAGCACGTCCCCAAGGCAGCGACGGCGCCCAGCTGTGCTGCTCACCTCTGGGTCTCATTTCCCTACCTCTGACTCTGGCCAGGAGCAGCATGGCACGCTGCAGACACGAGCAGGACCTGCACCCACCCCACCGATGGCCATCCGATCTCAAAATTCACCATTCACAATCCCTCCCAGCACAGCATCCTCCCATTCATAACCCTAGGGCCCTGCTCACCGCCTGCTCCACTTCCTCTGGGTTAGCTTTGGAGTTCTCATTTCCTTCCTCAGTGGAAATCACAAGGCTCTGCTCCTTCCCCTCCACGTGCCCAAAGATGATGGGGCAGCAGCGGTTATTCTTGTGGTATAGGACGCTGAGTTTGCGAAGAAGCTGGGGACACGTCTTCAGGCGATGGTCATAGAACTCCTGGGATGGGAACTCACAGATGTTTTTGTGCTGGCAGAAAAAATAAATAAATACAATTATACAATGACATTAGGAAAAAAAAACGTTCCTAACTGGCAGCATTTTTGAAGCAGGTTTCACCTGCAATTCCACTGTGCTTTACTGGGCAAGTGCATTATCCATTGCTCTGGCAAGGGAAATGGAGAATATCCGTTTTCCAACGGTTTCAGCCAAACCCTGCTGATATTTTCTGCTGCAGCTTGAGGAAAGCCTCACCATGCGGTACTGCGTGTCCAGCATCCACGCCTGCTTCTGGTAGCGCTCAAAAAGAGATGTCTCCATGCCAAGGCTCTTGCAGAAGTCACTGTTGACCACAGGCTTCAGCTGTTTGTGATCCCCGAGCAAAACGACCTGCAACAAATGGTGGATGCTTCAGCTATGAGGGCAGTGGCAATGGTGAAGGTCACCAGCTCTTTGAAAGACTATTTATATTCAGATATTTGTTGCTATTTATTTATGTTACAGTTACAGCAACCTCAAACAAGGACCGTGCTGCGTATTATATAAAAACCCTGACCCAGATAATGCAGAGCCTTATTCCCATCTGACAGGAAGAAGACATCACACAGAAAGTCTGTGGAGATCTGCCCTCTGCTTCCTGCCATGTTGATAATTTGTATCTGATTTAGGACATATTTTGGTGGCAGTGATGCTCACCTTGCAACAAAGCACCAAAGCCACATCCACACAAGTTGGTTTCCCTACAGAAAGCCAAATGCAAGATCAAATCCCTCTATTGTGGACTTCATCTTTGCTGGGTCAACTCCATAAAAGACCAATGAACCCAATCATGGACACCATCGTGGCTGGGTTGATACCATCAAAGATCAACGAACCCCACCATTGACTTTTACCCTGTCATGGACCCCCATTACTGTTGGGTTGATCCATCATGGTTGGGTTGACCCCATAAAAGACTGATGAACCCTGTCATGGACTCAACATCATCACAGACTCCATCCTGACTGGTTTGACCCATCATGATTGGGTTGATGCTCTAAAAGTCCATGAACCCCATTATGGAATTATTCCACTGTGGTTGGTTTGACCCCATAATGGTTGAGGTGATCCCTGAACTGATTCACTGAAGAAAGGGATCTGACCAAGCAGAGAGGCAAGCAGATGTTACAATTCTCCACCATAAGTTTCAGCCCTACAGGAGGTCTCAACAAGTCCCCTTTATGTGACATGAACAGGTAACACAGCTCATGTGTCTGCTGAGAATACTCACATACCTTGTGTACCTCTCCGTGCCAAAAGACCTGAATTAGAGTTATGCACCAGTCAAGAAATGACTGCCTGATACAACATCACAGCTACTAACAAAAACAGCCTTAAAACCTGGACAGGCTTGGAAGAGCGTGGTAAGAAGTGGGAGGTGTGTGGAGATTCAAGAGCTCTGAGCAGCCATCCTAAAGACAGTTCTCTGGAAAGGACTGACCTTCTCAGCACGTGAATGGCTGACCAAAGGGATGAGGGTCTCGGGTTCGGTGGACATGGCGCACTCATCGATGAGTATCTGCTTGACATTGAGCTTCTCCAGGGAGTTGGCAGATGCAGAGGAGCATGTGCACAAGATGACATCGTGGCATGCCAGTTCATAAGCACGAGCTTCCTTCAAGATACGTTTGTGCCTGGTGGTTGATGCAGAAGACACCAGGTTACACACAGTGGAAACATTCCCAGGTTCCTTATGCAGGAACCAGGCAGAGGCTGTACTTCCCTAAATGATTATGGCTCTGTTAACCACCCCAGGACAAGCTGGTGTTCCCAGAAAAGGGCTTGAGGCACACACAGCAGGAAATGCATTTTGTTCTGAACTCGACAGGGCAGAGAGTCATGATGGGAGATGGGAGATGCACACACACACACTTGAGACTCTGGGACCAGAAGAACAATAGCATTGAGCAGATGAGATGCTGAGGCACTAACCGTAGCACTAACCCTCAGCTAATTGCTTACCATCATTCTAAATGATGCAGAGCTAATTAGTCTTTTTTAATGTTTTCGCCTGGTCCCTTGGTTTGCATGAACCAGGACAAACCTGCTGACTTTCAGATATCTCTCACCAAGGTCTCCATCTACTCACTTCTTTATTTCTTCTTCTGTTATCTCCTCTCCTGCCCTCACTCGACGGTCAAATTCACAGATCTGGACATGTTTAGGGTTTTCTGGCTGTCGGATCCGATGGTGCAAAATTATCTTGCTAAATAAAAAGACAATATATAAATATTTTCCTCATGGAGACCCAAGATTCTACAGTGAAGCACGCCACACCTGCCTACGTGGAGAAATCATGTTGGCTGAAGAAGTCACAACCAGATTTGTACACATTTATAGGCCTATCTCAAACTTAGCCCTCAGGAACACAAAATACAGCAGCCACCCTTTGACAGTTGCAAGCAGGAATGAAGTCAGAGACTTTCAGAGCTGTTCAAAAAAGGAGTGAGAAAATCTAGGATATTTTCAACCACCTCAGTTTCCTGACTAGATAATGGATAGATATAAAGCTTCAATTGAAAACAAAGAAAGAAAAGACAAAGTGGGTGCTGTTAACAGTGTTGTTCTGCACTGGAAACCAAGGCTGCTCTGGGTTGTTCAGCTGCAGGTCCTACCTGAGCTCACGATTTGGCTTTGCATCCCGCAAGGCTTTGCGGGAGAGGTGCCTGCTGCTCCCTGGGTATGGGTACTCCAGCATCTCTATGGCCTCCCCATAAACTCTCAGTGGTTTCAGGTCCTTCATCTTCATCAGTATCTCTGGAGGGAGAGAAGAAAGCTGCTCAGATGGCACTGGGCCAGCCTCTCCTGTCTCCCAGACTCCTGTTCATCTCCCTCCCACCACTACTGCAGGGGCACAGAACGTGTACTTACCAGCAACAACATCCACAGACTTGTTGGATGGGCCACAATACAAGATGCACCTTTTCCCTTGGGGCTCATCCTCAGCAGGGCATGGCAGTGTCTCCTCCACGGTGGCCTCCTCATTCAGCTTATGGAACCAGTAGACAATGTGAGTTCCAACAACAGTTTTCCCTGTACCTAGAAAAGCAAGAACGCTGCTGAGAATGCTTTAACCACAATACTTTTGCTCTAGATCACTGTCCAAATGATCAGCCACAAATAAAATCCCAGAACCAAGGGGACTGTCCTGAACAGCCTGAGGTGATGCCAACCTGCATTGCCTCCGCCTGTCCCAGGGAAAGCAACAGACAAGTTCTCAGCTGCCTTTAAGGACCAAGAACTCAAGGGCTGTCCCCTGCCTTACCTGGTGGGCCTTGGATGAGAGTGAAAGGTTTTCTCAAAGCATTTAGCACAGCCTCGTTCTGACTCTGGTTGAGCTTCCTTTGGCTGCCAGGGAGATCAAAGGATTTTTGCTTCAGGATTTTGGACTTGGTGACTGTTAGAGCAAAGAGACATGAAAACCAGTTTAAAGAAGGCTACTGAAGACAGCACACATGCAGTCCGACAGGAGGATGTGCCAGGTTCCAAACAATTGTACACAATTACAAGACCGTCCATATGCAATTCCCATCCCATGCCAAGAGGGTCTACCAAGGAGACTTCTCTGTGTGTCCTACAGATGAAACCCGACCTGCATCTGCTCCAGCAGGAGCCTGCACTCTGTTGGGCCAGCAGCCACCCCAACCCTTTACAGGGAAACCTCCTGGCCTGAAAGCAGAACCCCCATGGCAAAAGGTCGGTGAAGCTCCAGGGCACCTGCCTGGCCAGCAAAGACCATAGTATGAGAATGGAGAACGTCTTCTCTACCTTTTGATGGAGGTTCACAGCCAAGGGCAATGCTTTTAGCAAGCTTGGAGGCATGCTGGAGCCTCCAAATTGCATTTTCTTTCCGTCTGTGTGGGGAAAAATAAGAATTATTGAAGTGTAGCATAAAATAGTGAAAACAACAATTCAGCTTTGTACAACTGTCTTGTTTGCTCCCTTTTTGCTTTGGTGTTGTATCAAATCCTTCCAGAAAGAACTTGAAATGATTTGCATATGCATCCTATTGGGCAATTTGTGCTTGTCTGAAGAGCTGAGTCTGCAAATACGTGGAGAGGAAGGAGCACAGCTTCTGTCCCAACTCCATTCTATTACGGTCCAACTCTATTTTCTTGGCCTAGCTTCCAATTTGTCCTAAAATTTCAGACATGAAGGAAAGTAAATTCTGCTCCCAAAAAGCTACAGCAGGCATTGATGCAATTAACAGGCAAAGGAAGGCAAATGAGACACTAGCTCTGCTTCAGTATGAGCAGACAACACTTCACAGCAACAAAGGAGAACAACTGGAACATCAGGGAGCAAATCCTGCCCCAGTGCTTCACACTGCCTTTTACTACACACACTGCAGCAATTTAGGAACAGAAGGAACAGATGTGCAGTGAAACCTCAGCATGGCACCTTCCCTTGTATCCCCAGCCTCATCCTCACTGCCAAATGGGAGAACATAAGGCATCGGAGAACAGATCTGAGAAAAGCCAACTCATCCAAACATCAATGACCCAAGAGCTCAGTTGGAGCTGGGCAACGACATTTTCAGGCAAAGCAAAGACTGTTTGGGCTGGGCAGAGGAGACCCATGGGAACAGCTACTCTGTCCTACTGCTCTAACTGGAGCATAAGCACACTTACACGTCTGGCAGCATCTTCGGGATGAGCTCCACGGTGAACCTGGCAGAGTCCTGCGAGATTTCCGCGGGGACATTTTCCATAGACATGTAGTTGATGTAAAAATTCAGTGTCTGCTTACTACTCCTGTCTGACTTCGGATCATCACCAAACTCCTCAGTGAGCCCGTGAGCCACCCACGTATACGTATCCGGATCCACCACAAGTTTGTTTTTGGATTTCTCCTTGTGACCCAAGGTCAGCTCCTGGAGGCTGTGGCTAAGGCACTCCTCGTCGCTCTGAAGGCTCCTGAGCTTCAGCCCACCCAGGCGAATGCACAAATAGCAGTGGTTGAAGTCCACCTCAATGGAGCACTCCTCCAGAAAGCTTTTTTTAAGGCAGAAAGTCCCTTGCAGCTGCCCTTTGCTTGTCCTTTGCTTTGCCCAGGATATTTTGATGTCATGGAGGACAATGGAGTCATTTTCAGCCACCGCACACGACGCAGACTCCATGGCGCTCATTGGCATCCACACCTTTCTGTACTCCACAGCATCCCTGTACTTGTCCTTGGATGGCAGCGTGGCGTATGCAGAGAAGCAGTCAATTGGCTTTTCCGTGTGCTGCAGGCAGACGTCAAAACCTGGCGTGACACACCACAGCTGCACAAAGGGCACCAGAAAGCCCCGGAAGACATCAGTGGTGAGCTGGAACTGCAGCGTGTCACCAGCCCTCAGCTCCACCATGATTTCCACGTAGTGCGAGCAATCGCTCTTCCTCACCCAGCCCACACGCCGCCTGTAGAGCTGCTTGCTGTTCTGAAGGAGAGAGGACAGGGCATCAAATTTCTCCTGTCTGATGGCCATGAGCATATCCTGCCACGTCTTGGCTTGTAAGAGGGTGACGCTGTGGTCGTAGAGATGGCAGGGCTGCAGGCTGTGCTTCTTCATCGTTTCCACCGAATACATCCTCCTCTTCCACGTCAGCCTAACACTGCTCTTGTCCTGCAGGAACATGGGCTGCTCTATCAGCTGAAGAGCCCTGTAGTTGATTACATGGGGATCAGGAAGGCTCTCTCTATTCAGTGGGAACAGAGCTTTAAAGTACCTGTCCGTTCCTTCGATATCTACTACAAAGGCCATCTTCTGCATGACCTGGCCCTTCAGCTGCGTGGCCATCTGCATGCAGCGGGCTCTCTTCTCGTACATTGTTGCCTTGGAGTTCTTCCTGTTGAAGTCATGACAGAGGAAGTCAATGTCATCTGAAGAACAGGCGATGGGCTTCTTGCGGAGCACGGCATGGAGGTGCCGCTGCACTACGATGTCCATGTATCGGCGGATGGGAGAGGAAGCCCAGGTGTACGAGTCAACCTTCAGGGAGTAATGGCCCACTTTGGACTGGGCAGTGGAGTTGGAGCGACAGAAATAGGAGCGGCCAAGCAGCCTCCTGAACTCCAGGGCAACAGGAGCTAGTTTTGGGTGGATGTCATCAGTAACAACAAGGTCTAGCATCTTCTGGAGGTCAGAGAGATGTGCTGCGGACTGCAGGTGCTCCCAGATGGGGCCCAGGAGACAGAATTCTACTTCTTTGGAGAGGGGTTGGCTGGAAGGCTCATCTTTCAGGCGGTGTGAGAGGTGGAGGGACAGAGGAATGATATGGCTGTACTTGTTTTTCATGAGTAAAATCTGTTGAGGGTTTGGCTCACCCTGACACCGGACAGGAGTGACATTTTTTGTGACCTCCTTGTTAGTGAGAAACTCAGCCACAAAGCTATTGAACATGATCATGAGCTCCTCTATCATCTGGTGGGACCGCCTGTTGCCCGGGGAGCTTCCCTCATCCAGCTGGTCATAGAAGCAGTCCTCCTGCAACCGAGACTTCCTGTGGATCCTGGAGAAGTGATAAGCCACAGCAAGGCAGTCCTCCAGGGTATCAAAACGAAGCGCATCTGCACCTCCCTGGTAGTGGTCCTGAATGCAGAGCTCTGCCTCTTCATAGGATAGCTGCCAGTCCGAGCGGATCACAGAGAGGGTGAAGATTCCATTAGTCACCTTGTCAGTCTTTTTTTCTACGGTGACAAAAAGGGAGATCACACGACGGTCCTTCTGTGGCAGGAGGCTGCAGATGTCGTTGCTAAAGGGGGGTGGGAGCATGTGCACCGGATCCTGCTCAGGAGCGTAGTAGCTCACACCTCGCCTCTTTGCTTCCAGGTCCACAGCACTGCCCTTGGGGATGATGCTAGCCACATCTGCAATGTGGATCCCAATCTCATAGTGATGTTCAAGGCTCCTGACGCTGATAGCATCATCCAGATCCCTCGCACCTTCAGGATCAACAGTGAAGGTCAGGTAACTCCGACAGTCCCTCAGGTTTTCCTTGCTGGGGTTTGGTTTGCTGGAGGTGTTGTATTTGGCTAATTCCTTGGTAACAACAGGCGGGTATTTCCTCTCCAAGCCATACTCTGAGTTGAGAATCCTTAAGCCTTCTTCTGAAGTCAAAGCCACGTGCAAAATCTCAGTTACTATCCCCAAAGGGTAGTAGAAACCCTCCCGCCAGGCGATGATCTGGACAGAGAAGATCTGGCATCTCCTTGTGTCCTGGTTGATCTTCTTCCAGCTGACCACTTTGTACTTCCCATTGACAAGCTTGCGGACAGGAATGACATTAGGTTTCTCTTTCAGCCCTGGGACAAATATTTTGGTGACAGTGGGATCGATGGGTACCATCACCCGGGGATCGAACTCGTCCACTGTGCAGATGAAATTGCGCTCTCTCTCGGCGCGCTTCAGGATGCCCACTACCTTCCCCTGGGGCCGCAGGCCGCTGCTGTCAGCTGTGCTGTTCTCCAGGATTTCCACAAGCACTTCGTCGCCAGTGAAGGCTGTCCCGCAGTGCACTCTGCCTTTGATCTGAATGGTAACGGCAGGAGAGTCATCAAGGGGGAAGGCTGAAGCCTTGTCAAACCTTTCTTTGACCAGCTCACACCTCTTGTACATTTGGGGGTGCATGTGCAGATATTTCTGCATCACCTGAGAAGAGAAGCTGACGTATTCCCGCCTGTCTTCCCACTGATTTGAAGCGTCAGACTTCACATTGAGCAGCCCTTCTTCGGACACTGTTACCAGCACGTTCTTACTCTCATCTAAGAGCTCCTGGAGGATGGGATCGTCGGGATTCATGCTGTCGGTCTCAGAGCTCCAGGAATCCGTGTCACTGTCCTCATCATTGCCCTCTGGGCTCCTCCTGCACCAGCTCTCCTTGTCGCATGCCGCCTGTTTGATCTGGGCCATGGTCAGGTTTGCTGGGGAGATGCTCCCCTTCTCAATGCACTCCTGGATGAAGCGCTTCCACACCCTGCAGCACTGACCGTAGGAGCACAAGGCCACTGCATCTCCCACCACAATGACCTGTGACTGAGCCCTCGTCATGATGGTGTTGAGCACTCTGGCCTCGTTGAAGAACTCAAGGTTGTGGGAGGCTGAGACACGCAGGCTCTCGCTGGTGTGGACTGTGCTGATGATGATGACCCGGAACTCACGGCCTGCACCGAAGGAGACAAGGGAGAAATCACTCAGCATAGGAAAGCTCTCTGGGATTGCAACATCCACAAAGTGGGATGGATGCCACCAAGTGAGGGGTTGGAACGAGATGATCTTTGAGGTCCCTTCCAGCTCAAGCCATTCTATGTTGCTAAGTCACCACCACCCATGCACTGTGAAGGCAGGGGAAAGGCCGGGCACTGAAGCAGTGGCAGTGGCAAGGACAGGGCAGTGCCCCTCTCACAAGTGTCCCTCTACCCGCAAGGACATTGCTGCCAGCACAGCAAATAGCAGACACCAGGAGGCACCTCGTGATTTCTGAGCTAAGAGATGGTAAAGAAAGGGTGTGGAGATCAGGAACACACCCCAGGGGTCAGTTATTCTCACCATGAGGAGTCCTGGCTGTACAATAAAAAACAGTAATAACAAAAACATGACTGAGACGCAAAGAGTCACACAGAGGACAAAACCAGCCCTATCCCTCTCTCATCATCAAGAACAACAGACGACTCCTTCAGAAACTGTTCTGCAGTTTTGCTGTGATTGGCACCCACAGGGCATGCTGGTTTCAGTTCCCCTCCATTGGTGTCCCTGGGGGCACTTGGGGCTTCACATGATTCACGCATGCTGACGGCTCTGGGATCGCACTTACAGGGTTCCCACCCTCCTTCCCAGCAACATCCATAAGTTTGAAAGGAGTTGATGGTTGGGTGCAGATTTAATTCAGTGTGAAATCTTATTCACTAAGGCAAGAATGAAATCAAGGAATTGCCAACCAAATGGGGATGGAAATCAGCCAAAGGATTTCTAGGTTCTCCCTCCTCATCAGCACTATGCGGGTTTCAGCAGCGGAGAGCAGTGGGGAAGGACAGCGGGGCTCTGCTGGCAGCCCCACATCACTCAGCCCAAGAGGCATTTTGCCATGAGTGCTGCCAGGAAAGGCAGAGCATCCTGCCATCCAGCCATGGGTGAGTGCCCACAATGAACCCCTTGTTTCATCACTGTCCCTCAAGCATTTCAGCAAGGGCAACATTAAGATGTTCTGCTAACCACCCAGTGTACTTTCTCCCTGCCCATTACACAGTGACTGCAGCTGCAATAGACTCTCCTGTCCACAAACTTGACTGGGAAAGTCCCTAGAAAGCAAGAGACCTCAAAATGCAATCAGAGTTTACTAGCTATTGCACAGGACACAAACCTGGCAAGTTTTCATAGTTTTCTACCACCACATCTGGTAGCTGCTTCTTTCTCAGCTCCTGTCTTATTGCAGAAACCTGGCAAAAAAGAAAGGCACAGCTGAACACACTTTCAGCACAGGAATGCCATCACCTAAGGTACAAGGTCCCTCATCTGTCAGTAAGTTACAGGACAGCAGTCAGTCAGTGGTGCACACATTCCCCTCCAGCAAGGGAAAACATTCTCATACGTACCTGAATCCCATGGGAGACCACACAAATCCTCTTCAGATCTTGAACACCCCACTCATGTGGCCACCTCTGATATATCTCCTCCACTTTCTCAATCACTTGTATTATCTCAGAAGCATTGTGCCAAGAAATCATGGACATATCCCTTTCAGCCACACCAGGAACATGGCAGAACACGAGCGGGTAGATTTCAGGGTGGGGTGGAATGTTCCCACTGGCATGGATAGCATTGCCTTTGCCAACGTAGAAGTGCTTGGAGACAAACTCAATGATGCCTGCAGTGGAACGGTAATTCTCGTTGAAGATGATCCTGCTCTTCACGGCCACTTCATGCTTCTCTTTCTGGTAAAACTGAAAGAGTCTGTTTAACAGGGTGTGATCCGCAGACTGCCCATCCCCAACACAGAACAGCTTTGGGGTTATCTGCATGTGGTCCCCAGCGAGGACGATCCGCGTCTCGAAAGTGGCATAGGAGAGTGGAATCAAAGCTTCGCATTCCAGCATCTGAGCAGCTTCATCGATCATGATGTGGGTGAAGTATCCCGGGGCAACCTTCAGGTTCTTGGAGAGCATGGAGGTAGTAATAATGATTTGATGTCGGCCGATCTCCTCCTGTGTGGGGTAGCGGAAGAAGCGCTGGTCTTTAGTGAGGCAGCAGTACATCTGGGTGGTGGGGTCAGTCAGGTTGATGGGGCGGTCAGTGGCTATAATCCTCAAGGGAACAGCCCAGGGATGCCCATTGATCACGTACTTGTGGAAGTACTCCCGGATGTAGATATCAGCAGCACTGGGAAGGAACAAAAGGGGAAACTATCAGGGGACGGCGTTCTCGATGTTCTGACCGTGAAGACCATTGTCTTCTTTGATCGCTCGCCACCAAGCAGCCAAAATCTCCCCTAGCTTTGGCTAACAACACACTCTTCTCAAGAGATACGCAAAGATGTGCAAAGAAGCCTCTAAGTCCAACTGTATTGTGAGAGCATGGTTTAAAATATGAGTTGGTACTTGAGACTTGGGCATCACTCAGCGCTCACATGGAGAAATCATTTGAAAAGCAACATGCCCAGTAAGATCTGTGACCCTGCTTCTCTAGGTCCAAATCCTACACCTCCCCTCTGCTGACCTCCCGGCACCCCAGCCCAGGCAGATGATGACAACAGAAGCTTCAGTGCAATCAGACTGAAACAGGCTAAGATTAGGAGTCACCTGTTCATTATACAATAAAAACCGAGGCAGTAACCTCCTGCACGATGGGTCGTAGACACCCATCTCAGCACAACTGCTCTAATTTTAACAACCTTGGATTCTTTCTAGGCAGACTCAACAGCAATCAGATCTGCATTTCCCTTTCCCTATAATCTTCCTCGAAAAGTCAAAACATTGACATGTGCACAGAGCACTTGCAGGCTCTCTTCCATTTCTTCCTGTACACACTGAAGGCTAGAAAGAAATATGGTCTCACCATCCCCACTGTACAACAAAGCTGCCTCTTTTGCAAACACTTCCACCCATGCCAGGCTTCCTCCTAGCAGGAGGGCAAAGCAGTTTAAGACATATTAAATAAAAATGAATTATTTATTTAAACAAGTAATTGAAAAGCAAACTGGAAAAAGGCCAGCTCAGCTCCCTCTCACAGACTCTGGCTCCCTCTCATCACACTGGACGATCAACACCCGGAGCAGGAACCCGGCCACAACTCCAACTGCCTGTTCCCTCACCCCCTGCTAACCTGTTGGTGTGAGTGCAGATCAGCACCCGCGTGTTGGGCTGCCTGATGACCTCCAGGGTGGCCATAGCCAATGTGAACGTCTTGCCTGTGCCGAACGGCCCGTAGATGAGAAGAGGTGGGACCTGCCGCCTGCTGGTTGCCTGGCCAGTGATGAAGGAGATGGCCAACTTCTGTTTGCTGTTCCCTGTCTGTGGCTGTTGGAGGCAGCAGGGGATAGAGCAGCTGGCAACATCAGGTAGGACCAGTTTCTCATCCAACAGGCGATCAACAGCCTGGTGCCACTGCCGGAACAGCAGCTGGTCAATTTGGAACTGGATCTCCACATTGTGGGAAGTTTCTGGCTTTAAGTTCAGCTCTGAGCAACATCTCTTTGGTATCTGTAGCCAGATTGTCTTCTCCGTGGTGGCTTTATTCTCCACGCTAACCTCATAAACTCGATTGTCTACAGGTGGGTCAAGTGCCAGGAAAGCTGTGGGCACGGACCTGTTCAGCAGATATCCCTCATCTGTGTCTGGTGAGAGGTTATAAGGGGTAGGCACTTCAGCAAACAGCTCGCCAGCCTGGGCGATCTTCATCCCCATGGAGAGGTTTTGTATGGTGGAGGTCAGCGAGATGAGGACCCGCAGGTTGAGTCTGGAAGAAAGAAAGAACCAAATGAACAGCAGAGAACTGGCCAATCAGCTCATCCCCACTGCAGAGGGGAGATTGCCACCCGCCTCTAGCTAATCCACAGCCATGGGATGAGACAGCCTTTCCCTTCCTATCGCTCCCCAGCAAGCTACCTTGGCAGCTTTCCACCTATCTGGGAAAGGTCTTATAGACCCAACCCAGAAGAGACGGCAACTTCACAGCCAGCACGGCTCCAAGGGCAGGGATAGCAATGGGTTCAACGGGAGGAACCCCTTTGGATCCACACCTGGCACTTACTTGGCAATCAGAGCCTGCTCGGCTTCTTCCTCGCGGAAGAGGAAGCTGTGCATCCTCTCGCGGTAGTTGATGCGGGTGATGACGGCGCTCGCACCGCCCTCCCGCTGGGTGTCCAAGGAAAGAGCAGCAGGCTTGTACTTGGCCAACAGATCCACGTCTTCGCTGGTCCTCACCACGCTGGGAACGATGATGCGATTGCCTCGATTCCACCGCACAAAGTTGACGGTGCAGCCGTTCCTCCTGCCAGTGGGGACGTGCTGGGCAGCCTCCCGCCGGCCCACCCTCACCTTCAGCTTCTTCATGAGGACGGGGCGGCTGCCGAAATCGAACACCACCCACTGCTCGAAGATGCCCAGCGTGCAGCACTCCAAGGAGACCTCCACCTGTGCCACGGGTGGGTTGGATGGCAGCATGGCCACATGCTCGCCCCGGAGGTATTGCAGGCCCCTCGCCAGCCCATTTCCTGACAGGTAGAAGTTGGCTCCGGGTTCTCGCTTCAGCAGCGCCACGTGTTGCAGGGGATTCTGTCGGGGGGAGACAGAGGACCGTGAGGTCCTCCAGCAGCCATTCCCCCCGAAAGCTGCTGCAGGAACCAACGCCTAGCATTCATGATATTCACCTCATGCAACCCCACTGAAAATTTCTTTCAGCTTTTAGGAACCTCGCGTTTCAGTCTTATGGCACTTAAAATACTCCGCCATAAACTGGAGATCTCTTCAGTTGGAAGAGGAAAATTAGACCCATCCTCTTGCTCCTGACACCTACAAGACCCTGAGCAGGAGCATGGCTGGATCTTCTTAATTTTAACATTACACAGAGATGCTGAGAGCACTACCAACATGTTCTCATTCTTCTAAAAACCCACTGCACAGAACTGAGCTTACCTGGGAGTGAACCTTGAACTTCCACTGGTACTTCAGCTGCCTGTCCTCTGAGTGCACATCCAGGGGCTCCTGGCACACCACCTTAATGCCCTCAACATCCTCAGATATCTGTGGGAGAAGCACGAGAAGAGAAGGATGAGGGGAAAAAAAAAAACCATAGATCACACCATGGCAACATTTTCACCTCTTTTCTACCCATCCCCCAAGCAGGACCATCCATAAGTGGTCCTGCTCATCACTCCCAGCCTTGGGAAATGAAAGGCCTCAGGGCAGGCTGTTGGTGCTTGGCTGCTGTTTGGATGGGGTGAAGATGTAGGGATGATGCCTCTCTTTCTGCATATCACTCAACTATGGTCACTGCCATAGTTGCATGAACTCCCTTCCCAAGCCCAACCCTGGCAACAAGGCCTTTGCAGACCACAGGCTCCCTTCCCACGCCAGATGCTTCTCACACCACACGAGATGTAAGGGGCTACTGCTCCCACCCTGTCGCCCACGACTTACAATCAGCACCTCGTTGGAGCACGTCTGGTATTCAGCAATGAGCCGGTCCTGGTAGGACACCAGGCCTTCCTTTATGGCTTGCTTCTTCTTCTTGGCAACAACCTTCATCCTCTGGATCCACTCCTGCAGCTCCTCGTTGGAGTGAGCCTTGGTACAGCTGTCCCCCATCTCGCACACCTCCGCTCTGTTGGGAGAGAGCCATCCCAGCTGCCACCCTCACTTGGAACCCGCACCTGGAACCCGTGCTGCTGCCCGCTCCCTTACCTGCTGCACAGCTTGAAGGTGCTGAGCCCAGGTGGTGGAGCACGGTGCACCCACTGCACGGAGGTGTCAGCCAACAGCATCTGCGCATGCTCCACAGAGGAGCAGTGGTTCTCAAAGCTGTCCTGTGAACTGAAGGTCACCAGGCACAGGCGGCAGTAGAAGTGCATCGGGGCGGGTGCTGAGGGTTTGCCATTCTCCACGCACGGCTCTGGTGCCGGCAGCAGGTCGGAACGCACCAGGCCGTGCTCCTTCTCAGCCTCCCAGACGGCCATCTCCACGTCGCTGTGAGCGTACTGGCAGCGCTTGTCACCGTGCCGGCACAGCTGTCCCTTGGAGACGAAGTGGCAGTAGCTGAAGGAGACCATGAACTCGGGGCAGGGCCGGATGGCGGTGTACTGCTTCTTGCGGCGGCTGTCGGTCACCACGTGCACCAGCAGTGGGTCCCAGACGCGGTGCAATTCACACAGCCGCCCGTGGCCACCCGCCGAGATGCGCTGAGGGCAGCCGAAGAAGCAAAGCCTGCAGATCTCCTGGAACTGGCCCCCGAACTCACTCAGGATCTCACTGCAGGCGCTCAGGGGCTCGGTGCTAGAGCTGTCCCCAGACCGCGCATTGGAGTTGTCCGCCTGCTGTGCCAGCAGCACCGCTGCCTTCAGCCGACGCCGCTCCAGGTTGTGCTCCCGCTCGAAGTTCCACACAAGGGCCTCCTCTGGGCTCCAGGCAAAGGTGCACTGGTTGCCATGCTTGCTGCAGCCCAAGCCCAGCCTGTAGTACCTGCAGACGGCGTAACGCGCCGGGTTTGGGAAGCCTGGCCGCCGGAACACCTTCCTCCAAGCAACACTATGCCGGCTGCGGCAACGGGCCAGCAGGATCTCATACATGCACTTGTGCTCCACTGGGCGCAGGTGGTAGGTGATCTCATCCTCCCTCACGCTGCACTTGGAGCAGACCAGCAGCAGCTCCAGCTGGCGCTGCAGGCTGCCCAGCGGCACCGCGGGGCCTTTGGCATTCGGCATGGTGGCGGTGCGGGGAAGTTTCTGCGAGGTAGTGCTAGCTGGCTACGTACCCACTGGCCATTGGTGCGAGCCCACAAAGCCTGACAACGAAACAAGCAACAAGTGACTTAGCAGGAAGCTAAGTTGGGCACTTTGCTGTGCTGGGACACTGTAGTAACGCTTCCTGGCTGAGCAGTAAAACTCAGCCAGAGCCACGCTCACCCACAGCGCCTGAGCACTTGGAGCCTGCTCCCAAAGCACCGAGTGGCCGTGGATCTCTGAGAACCACGCGATGCGAGGAGCGAGCTGCCAACCCTCTGGGTGCTGGGGAAGCTGAGCGCAGCCCTCGGATCTTCTGCACACACCGAGGAACTGCCGGCAGCGCTGCGCGGCTTGAGTAGGGACCGCGGTAGCCACCGACCTCCACCCGGAGCAGAGCCCGACAATCCCACTTCCTCTTCCCGCTCCCAGCGCCTCCCCCGGCTCTGCACACTCCCAACAGTTTTCCCTTTCTTTTTCCTGCTGTTCCCCTCCCCGGGTCGTGCTCCACCACCATGCTGGAGCAACCCCAGCCCGAGCCCCCAGCCCTCCTCCCCGTGGCTTGCGAGATTAATTAGGATTAATCCACACGGCAACCGCCCTCCTTCCTCCCCGGCCGCAACAGCCGAGGGCAGGAGCCGGGCACGCTCGGCCAGTAAACATCCGGCTGCAGACATTGTGGCTTCGGTGACTCAGTGCTCCGTGCCACAGGCGGGAGCATCCGCGAGCCGTTTCCTGGGCAACCAGGGGCAGGGAGCATCCCCAGAAAAGATGCTGCGGGGTTTTTGAGGTGCGGCAGCTGGCCGGGACACGGTGCTCGGGCAGATTGGGGCAGGACGTGCCACCAAACAGAGCCACCGGTCCCGTGCTCAGCATCCGCCTTGGGCTCCCAAGCCACAGCCCCGAAGGCGCAGCTCTCAGCCAGAAGGGAAGAACGGCAATGAACGGCCGTGGTCCTACGAACAGCAAGGCAGGGAGCTCAATTCTGTGCTGCTTCAACACGAGTACTTTTCACTGAGAATCCTTTGCCCACCTCTGGGGTGTTGAGGCAGTGGGCAGCGACGGCAGCAGGATGCAGGGCTGCACAAATGGTCCAAACCTACACTGTCTGCAGAGATCATACTGGACTTGTTCATAGAGCATCACCCTCATGCCGTGTCCTGCATGTACCCAGTCCCAAAACCCCACCGAGATGGGGCACACCCTACTGGATGTGCCTTTAGCTCAAGTGTTAGGAGCATCCCTGAGGGGAACATGAAGCCAGGGCTGCCCCATTCCCATCCCCAGGGCTCTGTACGGCCCCGCAGCAGTGCCAAACTCCCAGGCAAAGTCAGAGAGCTTCAGCTCCTGCAGGTGGGAACCTTTGGGGTCAGAGGCAGCACTGGAATCCAGGCCAAGGGTGGGATGTCTTAGCATGAAAAAGCCATGGGGAAATATTCTGGCTTTAAAGGGTCAATTTTGCCATTGTTTCTTGGCTTAAGAAAGCATTTGGTTTTCAGCACGCTGACTGTTGGGTCTGCGAGTAGGAGGGAAGAGGAAAGGGAAGTGCATGCCCCTATTAAGGTTTCTGTGCGCCACCAGCATTAAAGCCAAACTCCAGTTTTTTTCTCTTACAGAACAGAGAGAAAAAAAAACAGGAGGGGGGAGGAGGGGGGAACTTTTGAAATCCAAACAGAGTCGCAGAGAGATGCAGAGCATGAGGGAGCTGAGGGAAGCTCTCCCATAGGGCAGCCCTCCTCACAGTGATAAGGCTTTGATGTCAGCAGGGCAAAATCCAAGTGGCACAGGGACAGTGGCAGCTGGTTGAGAGGCACATACGTATCCCTGCAACCCGCAGGTTGGATTTGGCGTGTTTTCCAAACAGCCTCTCCTCATACAAGCCTCCAAAAGCATGGTCTGGCGTTAAAGCCACTCATCCCACTGATGGGATCAACGAGCTGCTCCCATCACTGGATGTATTGTGTCCCTGCTGCACACCCAGCACCACCAGCACGAGCATCCTCCTCAGCCCCAGCCGGCCATGCCCTCACCAACACAGATATGTGCATCCGGTCTGAAAACAGACCGAGCCAAGCCAGCACCTCACTGACGGCGTTTCCCCATCTCAGGAGGACACACGCCGTGGGGCAGGGCTGCGTTTCGCTGCCACACCATCGTCCTCCGTGGGGGCCGTTCCCAGTGGGACAACCGCATTTCTCCAGCAACGGTGAGCAGAGGAACGCACCGACGTGGCCGGGCACCCCTCTGCCCTCCCCGCCCTGCCACGCTGGAGAGCAGCTGGGGGAGGAGGGCGGCTTTTTGTCAGACCTTGCCTTCGTTAATTATTGACGGGAGATTAGGCAACGCGCCTCGCCGCCGGGAGCCAAGCGGCGTGAGGCAGAGTGCCGGGGCTGCGCCTCCCCGCAGCAGTGAAGACACCCGGGGATCCGCTCCCCAAACCCGATTTCCGTCCCTGCCGTGTGACGGCGTAGGGCTCGGGGTGCCAACACGGCTCTCCAACCCCGGTGCTTCAAAGTGCCGATGGGGAGAGCAAATCCCGCGTCGCGCACGGCCCCGGTGCACGGCGGCAGCCGCAGCTCTTCGCTTTTGACTTCTCCGAGTTGGAAAAGTTCAGACCGTGCCCCCAAAGCTCCGAAGAGCAGCGGGGAGGGGACTGGGGCCGGAGGCTGCTCGTCTGAGGTGGCACCCAGCGCCCAGCCGGCCGGCAGCTCCACACTGCGTAGCCCAGGACTTTGCACCCCGACTGCGGTCCCCTTCACCCTCATCCCTCCACCCCCCCCTTCCGATCCCAGCGATCGATGCTGCGAGCCAAAAGCTCTGGGTGAGCTGTGCACCGTGCGTTAACCCAGAGCTCCCGGTGCCATTCAGGACCCCACAGCACCCCACGGCACCCCGGGCCGGGCAGCACCCACACTGCGCCCTGGGCCGTGCTGCATTCCAGGGAGCCCAGTGCCCTGCAGCACCCAGTGAACCCAGTTCCCTCCGGGTCCCGACGCGCCGCGGCACCCCGCGCACCTCACCTCACCCCGCATCACACCCGGCGTTCCCGGACCCGCTCCGCTCTCAACACAGTTACCGCCGGGAATGGTCCTTTGCCACCGCCGGTGGTTTCTCTTCTGGGGCCTCCCCGCATTCAAACCGGGGCCAGATTTCGCGGAAATTGCATCACGGCGGCCCCGCCCCGCCCCGCTCCTCCCGCCGGCACCGGGGGGGAGCCGACACCGGCAGCGGCACCGGAGAGCGGGGAACCGGGGGGAGGGGAGGGAAGGGATGCGCGGGGACCGGGCGGCACCGGGGAGCGACGCACCGGGGGGGGGGTTTAAATGCGCGGTACCGGGCGGGAGCGGCACCGAGGAGGGGCACACCGACACCAGGAGGGGACGCACCTGGGGGTGATGCGCGGGAGCGGCGGGCCCGACAGGCGCTGCCCGGCCCGGACTCCGAACAGGACGGCGGCTTTTCTCCTATTCCCGGTTGGAGTTCCCCGTCCCGTTCTCGCTCCCGAGGGTCGGGGTACTCGGTCCCCCCTCACTGCCCCTCTCCCCGTCCCCGCACCGTCGGAGCCGCTCCCCCGCTGCTCACCGCTCCGCTGCCCGTCTACTCCGGCCGAGACCGAAACGAAGGGCGAAGTGCCGCGGGGAGCCCAGCGCTGTAGCCCGGCACGGGGCACGAGCGGACCCGGCGGTCTGGGCTTTAAAAGGGCTTCCGGGAGGGGCAGGGTTTACTCCGTTTCCTTTCTGTTTATCATCAGTTTCGTTTTCCATTCCTTTCCCTGGCTGAAGAGGTGCAGCCAGCTATGCAAAGTTCGAACCGGAAAAGAATGTATATATATATATATACATATATATATATCATATACATATATATGATATATATATATATACATATATATATATCAGTCTACCCCCAGCAGTGAGCACACAAGGAATCAGGAGCAGGCATGCAAGCGTCACCTCCAGGACTCAGCAGCAGTTTGGGGGCTCCTCGGCCTCCAGCCGTGCCCCTCCCCCATCTATCCCAGTTTTATCCCTCCCTTGTCTGCTTCGCCCCTTCTCAATTCACTTGCAGACCCCACCCCGTTAGAGTGGGATGCACAGCTAGTTTGCCCTGCTGGCACTGCCCCCAAAAATGCACAAACCCATGGGAAGATCAGTGGAACCAGGAGGGTTCCCCACAGCGTGGCAGACCCCAACGAGCTGCAGGGCTGCAGCTGTGCATTGTGTCACCACCCAAAGGGACAGCACTGGGACGGGCAATGCGCTCAGAGCTCAGCTTTCCCATCTCGTAAAGTTATCTCCATGCCAACATCCAGCACGTTCTGGAAAAAGATCGGGCAGCACTAGGGCTCCTCCAGATGTGAGCAGCTGGGAACAGGGCCCAGGGACAGCAGAGAGCTGGCAGCAGGGTTATGAGTCCTGCTGCAAAGATGCAAACCGTCGTGAGTGAGCTGAAGGAAAGCTCATCTGCGGGTCAAGCAGCAACAGGAAGCGCAGAGGCAAGCAGCAGTGTGTGCAGATGGGGAAGGAGGGGCAGAGAGCAGTTCCTGGTGTTTGTCAACAAGGGCGGGCAGACAGGCTATGATGCTCGCTGCCTCCCATCCTCGCAGCGCAGAGCTGGACCTCACCCAACCCAAGCAGTGGGTCACGGCCCATCAGCCATGCGGGCAGCTCCAGTGTGTGCACTGAAATCCCACTCCCTGCCAGCCCCATGGCGTGATGGCAGTGGGGCCGCAGCCGTGGGGCCACGATCTGTGCTGTGATTTGTCAGCAAAGGACAGGCGGCCCAGGATGTGACCCTGCTGTCACCCCGGGGCTGAGAGAGCCTGGTGGTTTCTTCCTCATTGGGAGCACTGTTGGTTCAGGGCAGTGCGGGGTCACCCTGGGGTGGGAACCAATCCTTTTTCCCCATGAAAATGCGACTGTAAGGCTGAGGAAGGCACCATCTGAGCACAGAGCAGGCACGGACGCCGAGATGCTGAGCAGCAGTGCTGCCCGTGGGCAAATCCCCCCCCCCCCCAGTCAGTGCTGAGCCGGGCGTTATCACTCAGCAGTCAAGCACCACAACCACAAAACCCAAACACATCCTCCCTGCACGATGCAGGCAGCGATGGGCTCACGCAGAGCACCGAGGGCTCGTTCTTATGTTACGGGCGGGTTATTTCCCATAACGCTGCAGCTCTGGGCGTCGGAGCAGGGGAAGACATCGGCTTTCCACAAAGCAAACCGCAGGACGTCCTCACAGCACGGGGAGGTGAGGAAGCAGAAGGAGTCTGGCCGAAAAGCGGCACGGCTGTTACCCAGCGTGCAGGAGGAGCCGAGCGAGGAGGCGAAGCTGCATCGCCGTCACGGCACCAGCAGTGGGGGTGCGCCGAAACCCGGTGTTCGCTCATTCCAGGCACACAAACCCAGCCGTAAGTGCCCAGTTTCGGTTTCCGTTCCTTCTGTCGGAGG